>NW_027183981.1:1505000-1552500 GCF_041296385.1 Aphelocoma coerulescens | reverse complement strand
GTCTGACCCTGTGAGGTCCCCCAGACCAGCTGTTGGCCTCATCAAAGTGCCACCAACTTGAGGAAACCCAGACCACCATCTTTACAACCCGAGTACAAGATAGCATCACAAATGTTTGGTGCAAGATGAAGACATTCCTTGACAGAAGATTGAATTAACAAGTCAGGGGATTCGAGGAGCCCAACTTTTACTTCAGTGTGGTCGGCAAGGTATACCAACCTCTGGATGCTATAAGTTTTCAGTATATTGATTTTCTGAAGAGGCTTTAGTGGTGCATCACCAATCAGATGGAGCCAATCTTCTGGTTTTTCGCATAAACCTCTATCTGCTATGCCAGTCCAGGGATCAATCTGTAAACCAAGATATTTCTCAGAGTGAGTGGGGTCGATCATATTAAGGGGAGTGCCATTTATCACCCACACTGGACAGTCATTGATGGTATAAGAAGAGTCTTTAGTTGGCTTGATGTAAAAGCCATGACACTTCCCCCCCCTGTGTCTTGAGATCAGTTAGATGGCAAAAGGTCTCTAGGATCTTGATGTTTGTACACATGCCTTCCCAGGAGTCACTCAATAACACTAAATAAATCATCCACAAAGGCCATGGCGGTAACTTTGAAACTTCCTTGACAGTTGCCTTCGCCAAGATTCTCCAATTTACATAATAGAGTGTCAAGCACCAGGTTGAATAACAAGGATGACATTGGATCACTCTGTTTGATACCAAGAAGGATCTTAATAGGATTCGTCTTTTCCTTTTTGGTGTCGATGTACATAAAGATACTCTCGTACCTTTTGCCAACAAGATGTTTAATGTGGGGGTCAACCCCTCTCTGCATCAGACTCATTATAATAGGCTGATGATATACGGTGTCAAAAGAATCACAGAATCACCAGGCTGGAAGAGGCCTTCAAGATCAACCAAGTCCAATGCATGCCCTAACACCATCTCAACTAAACCATAGCACTGAGTGCCACATCCAGTCTTTTTTTAAACACATCCAGGGATGGTGACTCCACCACCTCCCCAGGCAGATGATTCCAGTACTTTATCACTCTTTCAGTAAAAAACTTTTTCCTGACATCCAACCTAAATTTCCCTTGGCACAGCTTAAGACTGTGTCCTCTTGTTCTGTCAGTTGTTGCCTCGAAAAAGAGACCAACCACCTCCTGACTACAATCACCTTTCAGGTGGTTTTGGAGAGTGATAAGGTCACCTCTGAGTCTTCTTTTCTCCAGGCTAAACAACCCCAGCTCTCTCAGTCATTCCTCACAGGGCTCATGTTCTAAGCCCTTCACCAGCCTTGTTGCCCTCCTTTGACGTGTTCAAGCGTCTCAACATCCTTCCTGGACTGAGGGGCCCAGAACTGGAAACAGCACTCGAGGTGCGGCCTCACCAGTGCCAGGGAAGAATGACTTCCCTGGTCCTGCTGGCCACACTATTCCTGATACAGGCCAGGATGCCATTGGCCTTCTTGGCCACCAGGGCACACTGCTGGCTCATGTTCAGTTGGCTGTCGACCAGTACTCTCAGGTCCCTTTCTGCCTGGGCACTGTCCAGCCGCACTGTCCAGCCACACTGTTCCCAGCCTATAGCATTGCTGGGGGTTATTGTGGCCAAAATGCAGGACTCGGCACTTGGACTTGCTAAACTTCATCTTATTGGACTCTGCCCATCTATCCAACCATTCCAGGTCTCTTTGCAGAGCCCTCCTACCTTCCAACAGATTGACACACGCTCCCAGCCTAGTGTCATCTGCAAATTTACTAATGGTAGACACAATACCCTCATCCATGTCATCAATAAAAATATTAAATAAAACTGGCCCCAGCACAGATCCCTGAGGGACACCACTAGTGACTGGCCACCAACTGGGTGCAGCACCATTCACCACCACTCTCTGGGCCTGGCCATCCAGCCAGTTCTTAACCCAGCGAAGAGTGCACCTGTCCAAGCCATGGGCTGCCAGCTTTTCCAGTTTACTGTGGGAGACAGTGACAAAGGCCTTGCTGAAGTCCAAATAGACAACATCCACAGCCTTTCCCACATCCACCAGGTGGGTCACCTGGTCATAAAAGGAGATCGTAAACCCATGCTGGCTGGGTCTGATTCCCCGGCCATCCTGTAGGTGCTGTGTGATGGCACTCAAAAGAAACTGTTCCATTACCTTACCGGGTACCGAGGTCAGACTGACTGGCCTATAATTTCCAGGATCCTCCTTCCCACCCTTCTTGTGAATGGGCATCACACTGGCCAGCTTCCAGTCATCTTGAACCTCACCAGTGAGCCAGGACTGTTGATAAATGATGGAGAGTGGCATAGCAAGCTCATCTGCCAGCTCCCTCATCACCTTGGGATGGATCCCATCTGGTCCCATAGATTTACGAACATCCAAGCGGCTCAGCGGTTCTCTGACTGCTAATAACAGGGGGGCCATTCTGCTCCCTGACACCATCTACCAGCCCAGGAATTCAGTTGTCCTGAGGACAAACCGTCTTTCCGCTAAAGACTGAGGCAAAGAAGGTGTTAAACACCTCCGCCTTCTTCCCATCTGCGGTCACTAAATTCCTTCCCGCAGCCAGTAGAGAACTGAGGTTGTTCTTACCCTTCCTTTTGCCATTAATATATTTGTAAAAACATCTTTTATTATCCTTTGCAAAAGTTGCCAAATTAAGTTCTAACTGAGCATTGGCCTCTCTAATTTTTTTCTACATGTCCTACCAACCTTCTTAAATATTTCCTGAGATACCTGACCCTCCTTCCAAAGATGATACATCCTCTTTTAATTCCTTAGTTCCTTCAAAAGCTCCTTGCACTTCCAGACTGGACATTTGCCTTGTTGACTCGTTATATTTCAGCAGATGGGGACAGTGTTCCTGTGCCCTCAAGATCTCTGTTTTGAAGCACGCCCACCCTTCCCGGACTCCTTTGTTTAGCAATAGCTAAAAATTAGCTTTAGCAATGCCCACGAAAACAATCCCAAGCTCTTTGTGCTCCTTTTTCGCATGTTTGACAATAAGTTGTAACAACTTCAGATTCTCAGAACATCCTGCTGCATGTATAAATCCCCTTTGTCTCAGGTTTATGGGACACGCTTTGGTCAATCTTGCCATTAAAATCCTGGAGAATAACCTAAACACCATAGAAGCAATAGTGACAGGCCTCCAGTTATTGATGTCATTAAGCCTATCCACCTTGGTAGACTCGGGGGTCAAGATGGACTGGCATTCACTCAGGGCAGCAGGAATAGTTCTGGTTACGAGCCATAAATTGAAGATCTCCATCAACAGGGAATACCTGGGATGCATTTTGACAAGACAGCCCAACGTAATCCTGTGTGGCCCAGGAGCAGAGTTCTTCCTCATCTCTTTGATATTCTTTTCCACTTTTTTCAATAATCAGGGCCTTACAAGCGGTGTTATCTGCTTCCTTCTATGAAGGGAAGGATTCAATGCCCATGAAATTTCCTGTTGTTTCCCCATCTGAATTTAAAAGCAGAGTAGACAATGCTAGGAGGTATTTCACATTTCAGGGCTTCACTGTCATCCAAAATAATACGCGCTAACCTCCGTCTATGCAAATGAAACAGTCTCTGATATTGAAGATATTTCCCTCTTTTCTTTGCTCTCCTTTTCACCCAGTTTGTCAACATTTTGACAGATTTCACGCCTTGGGACCGTTGCAATTTCTGATCCATGGTGGCATTTGTTATCTGACATAGCATATTCAGACATCCAAAACATTCTTCAAAGATATTGTTCACCACCACCTGCAGATCTTGTTCTTCCAAAATTCTCTCAAAGGCCTTCTGGCAATTAATGAATCTGCATGATGATAACCATTCCTTGATGGTATCACAATAATGGAGCCCTAGTGGTCCCTTTTTTGGCAATTCGGCAGATGGGGGATGTTCTCCTCTCCCCACATTAGGATCACCTTCCATATCAGGTTGAACAGTTTTAGAAGGAACTTCTGCTAGATGTCTCTTATCACTTATGTGCTTTGCCATTTTATATGGAATATGCTCTGCAGTTAAGTTAGTGGTGTTACCATCATACTTTATCACTGATTGTCTCAGAAGAGCCTCTTCCTCCTCAGTCCACACATTAAAATCCTGGAGAATAACCTAAACACCGTGGAAGCAATGGTGATAGGCCTCCAGTTATTGATGTCATTAAGCCTATCCACCTTGGTAGACTTGGGGATCAAGACTGACCGGCATTCACTCAGTGCAGCAGGAATAGTTCTGGTTATGAGCTGTAAATTGAAGATCTCCATCAACAGGGAATACCTGGGATGCATTTTGACAAGACAGCCCAACGTAATCCTGTGTGGCCCCGAATCAGAGTTCTTCCTAATCTCTTTGATATTCTTTTCCACTTCTTTTTCAATAATTAGGGCCGTACAAGCGGTGTTACCTGCTTCCTTCTGTGAAGGGAAGGATTCAAGGCCCATGAATAATGGAGCTATAGCAGTCCCTCTGTCAGCTATTTGGCAGATGGGGGATGTTCTCCTCTCCCCACATTAGGATCATTAGCCATCTATATCAGGTTGAACAGTTTTAGAGGGAACTTTTAGAAGACATCTTTTATCACATACATGCTTTGCCATTTTAGATGGAATATGCTCTGCGGTTAAGTTATTGATGTTACCATCATACTTTATCACTAATTGTCTCAGAAGAGCCTCTTCCTCCTCAGTCCACACCTCTTGGTGGGCTCCTCTAACCGATGTTTCCTTTGGATGGGGGGCAGCAATTTGTTGCAGGTTCCTTACAAGAGGATGCGCCAGCCTCTTGTGCTGTCCCAAGCCAATCTTGGTGGAGAAAGCCCTCTGGCATACTTCACAGATCCAATCACCCTTTGGGACCACTTCCACATTTCCTTTGCACTGTGGGAAGTGGCAGGAGATACTGTGGTATTTAGATTTTCCTTACCACATTTGAGACACTTAAAGATGATCTTTCTTTTCCTGTGGGCTCTCTTTAGATGGTCAATCAGGCCCAGCATCCAATTGAATTGGGTATCACAGCATGGACAGGATGGATTTTTGTCAGGGACAGACACCACAGGAGTTTCAACCGGTGTCACGCCCATGCTGGTCCCAGGGAGAGCTACAGATATTTCTGGCTCATCTGTATCTCCAAGATCTTTAAGTGCACACCCAGTTTCTCCACCCCAGGCAGGCGTGGATGACAAAGCCTCATATGCCTCGGGGTACTCAGCCAGCCCCTCCCAATTTTCACCTGGTTGGATTCCTGCCTCATAGTCAATTGTGGAGTTAACAAACTCCAAACATACTAAATTGAGCTTCTCAGTTCCCAACACAGAGGGTAAAGATGGAGCAATATTGGCTGTACTGACCCTCAGATCTGAGGGGTCGGTCTGAGTGGCCATTATAAGTAGAGCACTCTGATTGATTGTACCATTGTTCCAAGCCAGATAATTAATGTAAGTCAGTCCAAGTGAAGGTAGTCGAAGTCAGCAGCTGGCCTGCACCCATGCTGCCAACTGTATCCAACATGGCCCGTAGACAAGGCTCTGGGCAACAGCAACACAGACTGTACCAACAATTTTGTTTCATCAGGATCGTGAAACGACCGCTGGGTGGCGAGTTCAAGTGATAGGGAGAGGTAACTGTTGCCCTTCTCTCAGGCGGAAGCCAACTTAGTTACCACAAAGGGTATCCAGAGGGGCCACGAGGAGGTGCAGCTTCTGCAGCTGAGCCTAGTTAGTCACCATGCCCTCATCTTAATACACATATAAAATTATATGTTTCTTTTCCAGGTGAAATAAAGGTGGCCCGTTTACCTAGTCCAACATCAGAAAATTTAGATCCAAATATGGGCAGTGGGTGACACAGTATGAGCGAAAGAACAGACCCTTCCCACATGCCCAACCCACTGTCCAAGTGATGTCAAACAGCCAAGATGCATTTTATTCAATGGGTACAATTGAACAAGCTTTGCTTGCAAACATATGTACAATATCAGCAGAGGAGAGGAGTGCTCTGGATGCTAGGGCCCGGTCAGTCTTCTCTTGCCTCATCTTAGAGAGACCTAGGGCCAGTAGCAACTCAGAATTTTTATTGTGCCACTTCCGCCGTGCTCCTATGGGAAAGCCCATGACAATGTCTGCTGCATTGGTAAAGTCTCAAATCTGTTTGAGTAGGCACTGGTGTTTCTTAGCCTTCTCAACAGCAGCATCCTTCAGTGACAAGTTACAGTGCTCATATCTAACCGTCACATCAACCATGAATGCCTTTCCCTCTTTAACGAAGATCAAATCAGGTTTCTACAGTTCATTGTCATTGTCCCTTATATGCGGTTCCTGGAACACAGTCAATTCTCTCTCTTAGTTTCACAGCTAAGGGTCTCACAGATGGAGTTGTGTCTCTTAATCCTGGCCTCCTGAGAAACTGCACAGTTCCCGATTATATGGGTGGATGTCTTACAATCAGCACCGCAATGCCTGCAAGATCTAACACAGTCATCATGCCTACCCCTGGCCAGGAGCTCTTTTGGGGAGTAGACATTAGCCCTCAATTGCAACGCAGTTATCAACTTCCTGTGAGGTATGCCTCTATACCGTGTTAACCATCCATTACCAACGTTGTCATTCTCAAAGTTCTCAATACTGTGGCCTTGGGCAACCAGTTGTTTCCACTTGTTAAACTCACATTCCCGCCAATTGCAAGGTCTCAGGTAGCGAACTTTAGGAAAGCCATGACACTTCTCCCTGTATTTTGAGACCAGTAGGTTCACAAAAATTCTCCAGGATCTAAACATTCACTCAGGTACCATCCCCAAGAGTCACTCAGCAGCACTAAATCATCAGTAAAGGCCATGGCAGTAATTTTCAATGCTCCTTGATGGAAACCTTCACCAGCATATTTCAATTTACATAGTAGGGGATCAAGCACTAGGTTGAATAGCAACGGTGACATTGGATCGCCCTGTTTGACATCAGTAAGGCTCTTAATAGGGTCCATCTTTTCTTTTTTGGTGTCTATGTATGTAGTGATGTTCTTGTTCATTTCACCAGCCAGATGTACCACATGGGGATCAACCCCTCTCTGAACCAGACCCCTAATAATATGCAGATGACATATGGTGTCAAAGGCTTTGGCGATGTCCATGAATACAACACCAAGCTCTCAGTGCTCCCTTTTTGCGTGTTTAATCATGAGTTGTAACAGCTTCAAATTCTTGGAACATTCTGCAGCACAAATAAATCCCCTCTCTCTGGAGTTAATGGGACATGCCTGGGTCAATCCTGCCGTTAGAATTCTGGAGAATAACCTAAGCACCGTGGAAGCAATGGTGATAGATCTCCAGCTATTGATGTCACTGAGTCTATCCGGATCAGTAGACTTCGGAATCAAGACTGTCCGTCAGTCCCTGAGTACATTGGGGATAGTTCCACTCACAAGCCACAGGTTGAAGATCTCCATCAACACACTTTGACAAGGTGACCCAACGCAATCCCATCTGGCCTGAGAGCAGAGGTCTTACTCATCTCTTTAACATACTTTTCTACTTCTTTCTCCATAATTAGGGCCTGAAAAACAGTGTTATCTGCTTCTTTATGTGGCAGAAAGGACTTGAGGCCCCTAAAATTAACTGGTGTTTCTCATCTAGATTTAAAAGCGGAATGGACAACACCAGATGGTATTTCAGGGCTTCAGTGTTACCCAAAATACTCGTGCTAGTCTCCCTCTATGCAGACAGAACAGTTTCTGAAATTGAAGATATTTTCCCCTCTTTCTAGCTCTCTTTTGCATCCAATTAGTTGTCGTTTTGGATGCTCTCTGACCATGGGATCTTCGTGACTTTGGGTCCCTGGCTGCCTTTGTAACCTGGCAAAGCATACTCAGGCACTCTTCAAAAACATTGTTGGCCACTCCTTGCGGATCTTGCCCATCCAAAATTCTCTCAAAGGCTCCCTCACAATTAGCGAATCTGCCTGCTGATAACCATTTTCTGATGATATCACAGTAGTGAAGCTTCAATTGTCCTTTCTTTGGCAAGTCAACAGACTGGGGAGGCTCTTCTCTCCCCACATTAGGATCGCCCTCTATTTCTGATGGAACCACATTAGAGGGACATTTGACGAGAAGGTGTCTCTTATCACTTATCTGTTTCGATGTCTTAGATGGAATATGCTCCGCAATTAATTTATTGATGTTTTTGTTACTGCCATACTTCACCACCAATGGACTCAGAAGACCCTCTTCCTCCTCAGTCCGCAGCTTCTTGTGGGCTCCTCTTGCTGACGTCTCTTTAGGATGGGAGGCAACAATCCGTTCCAAATTTCTCACAAGAGGATGCGCCAACCTCTTGTGCTGGCCCAGGCCTATCTTGGTTGAGAACCCTCTTTGGCATACCTCACAAACCCAGTCACCCCTTGGAACCACACCTACATTCCCTTTATATCGTGGGATGTGACAGGCGATGCTGTGGTACTTAAGATTTTGTTTACCACATTGGGAGCACTTAAAAAAGATCTTTCTTTGCCCATGGGTCCTCTTTAGATGTTCAGTCAGTCCCAGCATCCGATTGAATTGGGTAAAACAGTGTGGGCAAGATGGATTTTTGTCAGGGATGGACACCACAGGAGTTGCAGCCTGTGCCCTCCCTTCGCTGGTCCCGGGGAGAGCCTCAGGTGTTTTTGGCTCTCCTTGACCACACTCAATGTCATCATCCTGAGCAGGCCAAGATGGTAAGGTCTCATATGGCTCTGGGAACTCAGCCAAGCCCTCCCAAACATTTCCCAGACGGATTCCAATGTCATAATCGAGGAGTTTACAAACTCCAAACACACCAGATTGAGCCCCTCAACTCCCAACACAGAGAGTAAAGGTGGAACAGCATTGGCCAATCTGACCCTCAGATGTAAAGGGTCAGTTTGAGTGGCTGTTGATACGTACCACAAAGTCATTGACTGCACCATTGCACAAATCGGGCAAACAGTAAGTGACACTCCAAGTGAGGGCAGTCAAAGTCAGCAGCTGGCCCTCGCCCATGCTGCCAACTGTATCCAACTTAGGTCCATGGACAAGGCTCTGGGTAACAGCAGGATACCTGTGCCAAACAATTTGTTTCAGCAAGATGATGAAACTCCCACTGGGTGGAGTCCAAGCGATGGGGAGGGGTAGCAACTACACCCTCTCTCACACTGGGGCAGAAGCTGACTCTGTTAGCGCAGAGGCTATCCAGCGGGGCCACGTGGAGATGCAGCTTCTGCAGCTAAGCCCAGTTAGTAACTGTGCCCTCATTTTAGGAGAGTCATAGTTACTCCCTCTGCTTGGTACCAGAAGCAAGAGCCCCCCTCGGGGCTCGCTTCCCCTCCCCGCCTCACTGGGTCAGTGAAAAAGCTGTCAGAGCAGTGGTACTTCACTGACGCCTGGGACACTGGCAGGTGGGTCACCCTGAACCGCCGAGCGTGCGCCCAGTCTCCCACTTACTCTACACCTCTCATGTCTTTTCAGAGCACCAGACTAGAGTCAGGCTCAACAGGGTCTTCTTTCTGATTCTGATTCCACCAAGCCCGTTCCCTTGGCTGTGGTTTTGCTGGATTGTATGTAGGGACAGTTCCATTCATGCGCATCATTAATTAGATGATGATGCATTAGGCTAATTACTGAGCATATCTTTTCAAATATGTTCCTTTTCTGGTTTAAGTATAGGTGGCCCATCCACCATGGTCCAAATCAGTAAATTTAGTCACAGATGTAGTTGTGTCTTTTAATTCTGCCATTTTGTGTTACTGCACAGTTTCTGATGATGTGGGAGCACGTTTCATTTTCAGCCTTGCAGTGCCTGCAGCTTTTGACGCACTGATCTTGTCTTCCTCTTGCCAGGAAGGAACTCTCTTGTGGTGTAGACATTGGCTCTCAGCTGCAATGCTGTTATTACTTTTCTGTGAGGTATGCCTCTGTATCTAAAGATCCAGAAATTGCTGATGTTATCCTCCTCAAAGTTTGTAATACTAGGGCCCTGGGATACCAGCTGTTTCCCTTTAGTAAATTCCTCTTTCCTCTGGTTACATGGTCACAGATACTGAGCTTTCAGAGTAGCTACTTCCCATTCTGATGTTGTGTCATCACCTGCACCATCCAGCAGTTCTGTCTTAGGTTTAGGCTCCCATATGGACAGGATCTTTTCTTTATCTCCTCCAGCTGTTATCCGTAATTTCCTGTAGATTTGATCGGAGCATTCTTCTTTCAGGAACGATCTTAAGGCATCATCCAACAACTGGGCAAGTCGACGTAATCTTCGGGCCTGTATACTTAGATTGAGGCCCATCAATTTGGTGATACCCAAACCTCCATCCTTCATGCTGGAGTACAGGACGGCATCACGTGTGCACGGTGTTAAGTGTAGCCATTCCTTGACAGTCAATTGAATTTGTAGGTCAGAGGATTCAAGGAACCCTGCTTTGCATCCGTGTGGTCTGCCAAGTATATTAGTGTAGGGATGGTGTCTGTTTGGAATGTCCATTTTCTGAACAGGTTTTAATGGAGCTTTATCTAAGTGGTGTAAACATTCCTCCAATTTTGTGGATAGTCCTGAGTTAGTTACGGAAGTCCAGGGATTGCTCTGCAAGCCCAAATTTTTCTCTGAACTTCCTGGGTCAATCCTATTGAGGGGAGTGTCATTAACAGTCCATGCTGGGCAGTCATTGATGGTGTAGGAGCATTTTGTTGGCTTGATGTAAAAGCCATGGCACTTTTCTCCCTGTGTTCTGAGACCAGTTAGATCACAGAAGGTCTCTAGAATACGATGTTCTTAGTCACGCCCTCCCAGGAGTCACTTAACCATACTAGGTCGTCTGCAAAGGCCATCGCTGTAATGCTCTTTCTGCCCGGTTGGTATCCTTTAACTTCAGCTTCAAGTTCACAGAGCAGAGGGTCTAGCGCAACATTAAATAACAAAGATGACATTGGATCACCTTGCTTGGCACCTTTTAGAATCTTACTGGGAGCTGACTTCTCGTTCTTGGTGGTAATGCATGTATCGATGTTCTTGTACGTGTTCTTCATGAGGTGTATAACGTGTGGATCCACCTCTTTCTGTTTCAGACCCATTAATATATGGTGGTGACTCACAGTGTCAAAGGCAATGTCCACAAATACTATTGCTAATTCTCTGAGCTCTTTTTTTGGGTTTCTTATTAATAGCTGTAGTAGTTTCAAGTTTTCGGAACATCCTGCTGCTCTTAAGAAACCTCTTTGTCTCAGATGAATGGGGCATGCCTTGGTCAGCCTTGCTGTTATAATTCTGGAAAACAGTCTGAGAACTATGGAGCAAATGGTGCTAGGTCTCCAATTATTAATATCTCTCAGGTGGTCCGGTTTGTTAGATTTTGGTATTAAAACTGTTTGGCATTCCCTCCCCACATCTGGGATAGTTACTGATACAATCCAGAGTTTGAAGATTTCCATCATCCAGGAGTATTTGGGGTCCATTTTAGAAAGATCCCCCAATGTAATTCCATCTGGCCCTGGAGCAGAATTTTTAGTCGTTTCCCTGATGTTTTTAGCAATTTCTTTTTCTGTAATGAGGGCCCGGAAAGTGCTGTTATCCACCTTGTGGGCTGCACTCTCCATCACAAGGACTTGGGTCCCCCGAGAGCGCCACCAGGGAGGGAGGGGGGCTTCTATACACCACCTGTCCCGTGCCCCACCACAGGGCAGGGATTGGGCTCTGGGCTCTTCCCTCTTTGCTCGCTCTTACTGAGGGAATCCTCATTAGATCCTTTCCCTCCTCTGACTGACTGGGGAGCTGCTTTCCTGGGGAGCCCTGTCCTCCTTGCAGGCCACCCTGGGCTGGCTCAGGGATCTCTTCTCCATCCTGCGGGAGAAATAAAAAGGCTGGAAGTGGGGAAGGGGGAAGTGGGAATCTTTGGGGAAATACCTCAGCACCACGGGGCTGCTGAGGAAGCAGGGAAGGTCACAGGCTTGTGTGCGGAGGCTCCTCGCCAGCTCCATGCTCCCATCCTGTCCTGTCCCTGTCCTGCCGGACACTGACCACAGGGGCTGCAGTGGGGTTTCACAAAGGGCTCCCCTGGGACACAGCACCTGCCCCCAGCAACAGCTCCCAGTGATGTTTACATGGAACCTGCCCTCAGGAACAGGGCCCAGTGACCACCACTGGGTAGGAAGGCTCTGGGTGTCCCTGTGGGGCATGGGGACAGCTCCGTCCTGGGCACACTGGTGCTCCCAAAGGACCTCCAGGCCCCCTTTGCCCTCCTGTCCCCTTGGGACATCCCTGGTGCCCTCCAGCACGCCCCAGAGCCCTGTGTTCAGAAACCCCCACATGCCTCCAGGATGTTCCTGTCAGTGCCCTGCAGAGCCCAGCCTCTGCCCCCAACAACATGACATGGGTGAGATTTGCTCAAGCCTGACAGAAATCAGCGGGTTTGGCACCTCAGCTCTTCTCTGCCTCGCACCATCAGAAGAGCTCATGGAGAAAAGAGGACAAAGAAAATGGAACTTCTTCCGCTGAGTTTGCCCTTTCCAGATTTGGCAGCTCCCAGCAATGGAGATTCCCCTCTCCGTGGTGGTTGCTTGCTCTGCTCTGGGACCATGATGGTGAACACCCTCTTACAACCAAAGCCCCTTCCTTCCCCTCTCTGAACATCGCCTCCAGCACTGCTGTGCTCGGGATGATGGTGCTGAACAGAAAGTCTGTGCTGACCCTGGAAAAGCTCCTCAAGAATAACTGAACTGGACTGGACTTCTTGCTGGAGTTTTTTCCCAATCCTCTGTGGCCTTCATAGTGTTGTGAAACAAATAGGTAGGCTTAGAGAGGCACATCTTAGATGAGCACCCATTGCATGAGCTACTTCGAGTAGATCCCACACTTTTCTCAACCCCCTCACGGCCACTGTGACTCCAGTGTGACAGAGATGTGCTGTGATGCCTCTTTCTGTTCCAGGGACTCCATTTGCACAGTAAATAGTAACTAGAAAATTTGCTAAGCGTGGAGTTTCTTCATGTTCCCCGGGTTTCTGGGTGGTTCCCATGCCATTCCTAGAGTGGTTCCCGAACAGTGCCCAGGTCATTTCCAGGGGGGTTCCTGGGTAGTTTCTGAGGTGGGGCCCAGAGGGGCTTCTGTGGTGGTTCCTGGGCAGTTTTAGGGCAGCTCCTGGGATGGGTTCCTGGGTAGGTTCCCAGGTGGTTCCTGCTGGGGATTTCCCAGGTAGGTCCCTGGGTGGTTCCTGGGCAGTTTTAGGGAGGTTCCTGGGGTGGCTTTTTGGGTGGTTCCTGGGCAGATTCCAGAGAGGGTTCCCAGGAGGTTTTAGGGAGGTTCATGGGGTGGGTTCCCGAGGTGGTTCCCTGGATGCGTTCCCATGTGGTTCCTGGGCTGTTCCTGGGTTGGGTTCCCAGGCTGTTCCCAGGTGGTTCCCGAGTGGGTTCCCAGGCGGTTTTAGGGCGGCTCCTGGGGTGGGTTCCCAGGCAGGTTCCTGGGTGGTTCCCAGGCAGTGCTAGGGATGTTCCTGGGCTGGTTTTCCAGGGTGGGTTCCTGCGCAGGTTCCCAGGCTGTTCCTGGGCGGTTCCCAGGCCGTTCCTGTGGCAGTTCCCAGGTGCTGTTTCCAGTCTCGGTTGGACAGCGCAGCCTCTCTGGCCGCAGTGGTGCCTCTGCCCCGCTCCCTCTTGCCCTCCCAGCATGTCCACACTGGGTCCAGAGCTGGGAGCGGCTCTACGTCGGCAGCGCTGCCCCGGTGCTGGCACTCAGGGGGCTCTTGGCACCTGCGGAGCTGTGGGACAGCAGGAGCTCAGAGACACAGAGTGTTCCAAAGGGGCTCTGTCCTGGCACTTCACTGCTCCTTAACTAAATGCTGCACCCAGAGCTTTGCTGCTCCTCACTCGCTCTCTAAATATCACATCCATGAAACATGCTGTGGGAAAAGGACTGGGGACACTGGGGACAGGTAACTGGGGGTACAATTAGAGAGAACTGAGCACTTCTCTTGGCATCCTGATAGGAGTTATAACAGCATGGGAATTAGACAGTAAATCACAATTGCTGCTCCCTGCATGGAATGTGCTTGGCATGACTTGAAACCTATCCCACAATGATTCCCCCCCCACACACACGCCTGCTAAGGGGGATGGAATGGACGGTGCAGCGGGGTGGAGACACTGAGGCTGGGCTCTATGGGGATCCTTGCAGGGAAGGGAACTCGATGGTTCTTTGCAGCTGATAAACCACAGAGCATCTGTCAGCCAAGGGACAGAGGGGAAGATGTCCTGATGCTGAGCCAGCAACTCTGCTGAAATCTCTCTCCTCAGATGAACTTGGTTCATGAAAACCTAGAACAGTAATATTAATGCACACCCTATCCCAAAGTTCCCCACCCGCAAGGTACAACCACCCCTCAGTGGGCATGAGCTCTACATTCTTTTTGACTGCATCTTTAAAAACGAAGTGAGAGAATGTTACACCCATCAGTAACAAAGGGATGTCTGATTCAAGTCACTCAAGCTCCACCTAAACACAAAGAAATAGTATCAAAGCAAGTCAAGAATGGGAGAAAAGATAGGGAAGACTCCTCAGTAACTGCTGGGACCGGTTGAGGGGCTGAACCTGTCTTCTTCCCTATAGGGATGCCTGTTGGGTAAGAATCATACTTTATACACACTGCTTGTTTTATTGGGGATTAGAGCTTGTCTCTGTAGTCCTTTGAGTATGTTTTTACAGTCAGATACTATCACTGACAATCCTCGAACTTTAACCTGTCATGATTTTATATTAATAAAGGATGTTATTCCATAAACTGTCAGTGTGAGTCCTTCCCGGGCGCTGGCAGTCGCTGGCAGCAGGGAACACACGCTGATAAAGGGGAAGAGCTGCTGAGGGGTTTCCTTTGTGCTGTTGGTGTTTCCCTGACCGAGTCAGTCAAACATCCCCCAAAGCAGCAGGACTGCTCAGTGAAGGATCCCCCTAAGGGGACACTGACAGACTGGTTGGGCACAAGGGCCTTGGCCTTCCTGGGACACTGACAGACTAATTCAACACTAAGGGCTGAGCAAATCTCTCCACACTATGGGGCAAAGAAGCCTCCCCTTTTCACATGACCGTCACAATGGCCCCTTGGTTCCATGAGGTTCCATAATGCCACAATGGAATCCCTGGTTTCTTAGCGTCACGATGGACCCTTGGCTCCCTGCGGCCTTGCCCCTTGGTTCAATCATCTTCCATCATGTCACAGTGGTTTCCATGTCTCCTTGGTTTCCAAAAGCTCCAGTGTGTGACAATGGACCATGGTTTCCATGAGGCCCCGCTGTGTCACTATGGCCCTTTTCTTCCACAAGACCCCATAGTGTCACAGTGGCCCCTTGGTTCCATGAGTGGGTGGCTTGGAGCTCCTGTACCCTCAGCAGCTGGAGGGATACTGTGCCAGATCAAACAGGCCGCTCAGCTGCGTTCTGCTCCTCAGCAAGCCGAGCAGCTCCACTCAGAGCACAGAACTGCAGGAGCTCAGCACCCAGGTAACCTGTGCACTGATATCCCCTTCTCCAGGGACACACACCACCACCTTCAGCTTGGAGGCCCCAACTGCTTCCCTCTCCCAGCAGCTTCCACTGCTGCCATGTTCTGTTCGGGGCTGCTGCTGCACCCCGAGGCCAAGGCTGGCTCTGGTGTCTCCTGCCGAGGTTTTCCCCTGTTCTCTCCTGGATCCCAGCGGGAAATCTCAGACCAGAAGCACTTCAGTAACACCTCAAATTCTCATTTCTTGTCTCAGGGACAGCTCTGGCCTCAAGCAGGGAAATCACACAACAGCTCGCAAGAGCCTCATTGTGCCAGTGAAAAATTGAATCTGATCTTTTCCTGAAAAAGCTCTTTATTACAAAATAATGGCTGGCAGTTGCTGAGGAACAGGACAGCTCCTGGCTGGTCCCTGCACAGCTCTCCATGTCATCCTGCCGGTGCTGTTGGTCTTGGGCCAGGCACACCTGGGAGAGGCACCAGGCCCAGCTCAGACAAGCCCACACTCCAGGAGCATCTGCAGCCCCACGGTACCGGCTGTCGGGCAGACACAACCCCCAGCTCCAGCCCTGGCAAACACTTTGTCCTTGTGGAAGGGGAAGGAAGAGGCTCCCAGACTGCCCCTGAACAGAGCTCAGGGCACTCACCCCTTTCCCACAGGCTGTGCCCCAGCAGGAGGGCTGCTGCTTACCCAAGGCACTGAAGAATTCTTCTACTTGAGCTCCTTGGAAGCCCCACGCCCAGGGAGCAAACTCTCCCTCTCCTGACGCCTACAACATCCCTTCCGGCTCCTCTGTTGATGTTCCACCTGCACATTGGATGGGAGAAAGGGTCACATGGAGCAAAAGGACCTCTGGATGTCAAGGCAAGGAGATGTCTCTTCAGAGACCCTTAATTGCACCAGAGGATATTGGGGGCATAAAGCACTCGCTGTGGGCTGTGGAAGAGAGTCAAGTGTGTGTCTGGGGACACTGGGGCAAGGAGGGGGACACCCGAGTGAAGGTGTGTTTGTGAAGGCCACGGGGTGCCACAGGAGAGAGAAAACACAAGTGTGTGCCCACAGTGGGGAGAGGGAAGGAAGCAAGCAGAGGACTCCAAAGTGCTGCCTGGGCAAACGTATCATGTTCCAGAGGAGCCTGAGGCTTTGCAGAGGCAGTGAAAGCCCATTTTACCTGCTCAGGATTCCTCGTGGGCTCAGCATTGAGTTCCCTCCTCTCTGTCTGCTCTTCTGATGATGCAGCCAGACCCAGCACACATTCCAGGCCTTTCCTTGAGTGCCGTGACAGCCGCTTCCCTTCTGCTCCAGCAGCCTGCTGGGTATTCAGAGAGGAGATGATTCCATTCTTTTAAACCATCGGAAAAGCTGTCCCTCAGAACGCTCCATCTCTGGAAGCATCCTCCAAGCACCAGCAGTGCAGCTGCTGTTCAGCCCTCGGTACAAAACTCCGCTCAGTTTAGTCCATCGGTCGGGTCGGCTGCTCCATTCCTTTCCACGCCAAATCCAAACCACCACGTGTTGCCCACCCTTGCCTAGGCAGGGGAGAAGTAGCTCCCCAAGCCCAGCTTTTGGACTGGAGCTGGTTTGAACAGCAAGCTCCAGAGTTGTGTCAGTCGTGCCGGGTGTGCCAGGAAACATTCCCGCAGGCCAGAAGTCTCTGGCTGGAGTCAGTCAGCCAGACAAGGCTGCTGGCTGCAGCCCTGGCTGCTTTGCCCAAGCAGGCCATGGACTGACAGGGATATATATTCCCACCTCTTTATGGGAAACATCACTGGAATCCTTCAGGGACATTTGAGTGGACTGGAGATCAGTCCCAGTGCCTACCTGTAGACAAGACCAGTCCGTGTCCCTGCTGGGAGCCGTTCTCTGCAGGATGGTTAATTTTTTCCTTAGAGTCCCTTTGGACACTTCACTCTTGGCAAGGGCAGCACACAGGGCTTGAGCCTTCTTTCTTCATTCGCGTTCTCCATTTTCTCTCTGCTTCAAAGCAGCTGCCACATGCTCCAGCTCTTCCCTCATGGCTTCCCTCTCAGCCCCCCTTCTCATTTGGTTTTGTTCCTTCCTTTGCAAGGAAGCTGTGTGCATTAAATTCTTCTTTTCCAGCATTTTCATCTGCTCTTGGTACAACTTGATTTCTCTCTCCCTCTCTGACAGGTCAGCAGCCATGCGAGTGACGTGCTCCTGCAGAGCTTTGGCCTCTGCTGCCTCTTTCTGGAGCATCTCCATTTCCTTTTCCTGTGTTTCCAGTTTTTCTTTTTTAACTTGAAAGATGGACATTATAGTCTGGAGTTCTTCTTGAAGGGAACGATTCCTGTCTACCACTGTATTTGCTCGGGTTTCAGAGGCTGTGACTGATTCTTCCAGAAGTTTGATCTGATGCTCCAGTTTTTCTTTATTTGCCTGCAGACTGTCCCGTTCATGCTGCAAAACAGGGAGAGCAAGAGTCAGTGATTCCATCTCTGTTTGCTTTTCATACCAGATCTGAACTCCTGCCGCAGTGGCAGGCACGGGCTGCCCCTCTCTCCCTGCCTCTTGGGATGCTGCAGACCTTTCCTGGCCCCCCCTTGTTGCTGCATCTTTCCCAGCTCCCTCAGCCTGTCCCAGGTTCCTTTCTGCCCTTCCCTGACCTTCTGGAGCTCTGCTCAAGTGTTCCTTTGGGGAGGAATAGAGCTCCAAGTGTGGACACTGAGAACTCCAGCTTCAAGGGCAGAAAGCTCCAGCATGGAGGAAAATCAGCAGCCTCAGGCCTAACTGGGTTTGACATGACTACAACACCTTTTCCTCCTCATTCAGAAGGATGCAATTAGGAAAGTTGAACTGGAAAGAGGTGCTCCTTAGATATAGCAAGAGAAGTCCCCAAAAAAGCAGAGAAAGGGCCCTTCGTGGCATCTGCCATTCTCACCAGCACATCCTTTCTTTCCTTCTCCGTGTTGTCCAATTTCCTCTGCAGAGATGCCACGTCCTCATGAAGAGTCACAGCCTCTGCCTTTCTCGCAGTGGCCTCTTCCTTCGGGGCAGTTTCTAGAGAGTTCTTGTGTTCTGCCCTCCACATCGCTGCACCAGGGAAGCAGAAGGGGAAAAGCAAAGCAAAGGCAAACTGATGTGCATCCTGCATCTTTGCCTGGCTGTGTTTGCCAGGCCCTAAACCCACAAGGGCTTCCAAAGCTGACAGAAATGAGGGAAACTTCTGGGCAGAGAAAAAAAGAAGAATGAAAAGGGCAAGATTCAGAGGAATAGGGAAGTGTGTTTGTTTTTGGGCTTATGCCGAGCGGGCAGTCAAAGAGAGAGAAAGGAGCACGGAGGCCTGTCCAGCCCTGCTACAGAGAGGCCAAGAGCCTGGAGGCTCTGGGATGGCCTGGAGTTTGGAGGATACAAGCCGAGGCATCCAACTACAGTTCCTTGGCAGAGACACGGCACCTGAAAGGCACCACCTCTGCACGTGATCACTCGTAGCACAGCCAGATGCTCTGCCAGCCACGGGTTCTGTCTCCATAAAAAAGCTTCACTGGCACTGCTATGGACAAGTCTCCTGCTGGTTCCTTTTCTCCTCTCCTATCTCTGGGCACTGCAGTTTTCCTCTGCGTGGCATCAGAGATCCCCGCTGGCGAGACAGGATGGGGCAGTGGGTGGGAGAGGAGAAGCTGTACCTTCCTGGCTTTCAGCCAGCTGTTTCTGCAGCTCCTGGTTGCAGGCACTGAAATGGTCCCTCTGAGCCTGCGTCGTGCTCAGCTGCAGCTTCAAGGCCTGAATCTTCTTCCTCACATCATTCTGGAAGAGGTAAGAGGAGCAGAATCACCTCACAGGGCCACTGCTGGCAGGAGACAAAGGGCTACAAACACTAAGGCAGAAATAGCCCAGGTGGGAGAGGGCAGCTGGACAGAACTGGTAGATGTGATCGTGATCCTCCTTCCTCCCCATGGCAGTGAGCCAACGCCCCTACAAGGACTGCCACCCATCCTGGCCTTGGCACTCTGCTTGTCCAGCAGTCCGGCAGCGGGACAGGATTTCTGGGTGCACTGGGCACACATTACCAGATCTTCCTGGGAATGCTCCAGGTGCTGCCACAGGTCTAGCAGGGCTGCTGCCACTCTGTCCACCATGAGCTCTGTGGGGACATCCCTGGCCTGAGAAGCAGTTAGGCTCACAACATGACCCTTTTCTGAAAAGAGAAGACCTTCTGCTTCAAGATTTAATCCCACAGTCCCCAACAAACAAGGCCTTTTTCTAGCTGCAAGGTGGCAGTGCCTTGGTCATCGTCCCAGAGCTCGCCTTGCAGTAGGACGTGTGTCACAGGCTGACGTTATTTTGATGACCACTGATGTCAGCACTGCCCCAAGGACGACTGCACGGGCTCTGTGGCTTGACAGGACTCAGGCCCTCTTCCCTTCTGACACTGATCATTTCTCCCCGTACAAACACGGACTTGTGACTCTGCAGGGATGTCAAGCCGCCAAGATTTGCCAAGACAGGAGACCCATGGCAGAGCAGCTTCTCCCTTCCAGGCTTCCTGCACTTGCCTTCCCTAAATCCCGTTGCAAAATGGTCGCGAGCCAGCCTAAACTGAAAGGCTGAGTCTGTCATACCAGGATAACCATGAGCCACTCCTCACTCCACCTGCTCCCCAACACGGGCTCTGCACACGGGCTAACCCAGCCTGCCACACTTGCCTGAGCTCCAAGTGACCAAGCCACTGCTGTCCCTGATCATGCGGTGGAGAACCAAGAGCAGTTTGTCCAGCTGGGATTGAGCTTCCCAGTGGGCACTGCTGGCCTGTTGACACTGTGCGGCCAAGGCCTCTGCTCTGTTCTCTGAGCTACGGAGCCTCAAACGCAGCTCAGAGACCTCAGCCTCCAACACCTGCACCGAGTCCCTCAAGCGCCGTTTGCCTGCTCGGGACTCCTCCAGCTCCCGCAACAGCTGCTCCTCTCGAGCTGCCTGGGCAGCATCCTTCTCCAGCACTGCTTCCTGCAGGGAGCGGATCTGGAACATGGATGCACACAGCCTCAGGGACAGGGCTGCTCCTAAGGCAGCAGAGCAGGCAGGAGGGCGAGGAACGAAGGAGAAAGGACTTCAAGCAAAAAACACACCAGACACAGAAGGGGCAAAGCCAAGGATTCCAATGGAGACAAAGTCAAAACAAAGAAAGGGAAGCAATGGGCATCCTTGATGGGGCAGCTCTAAACTCTGGATGAGCTGGTTGTGCTGGAAGTGCCTTCCCCAGCCGGCCATACCCACGCCTGTGTCCCCACATTGCTCAGTGCCTGGCTCAGGCGCAAACTCTGCCTGGGGCAACACTGCTAACAGAGGGATGGAGAAGCTCCAAAGGAGTCTCCAAAGCTCCTGCTTCTGGTCCGAGATTTCCTGCTGGGACCCAGAAGAGAGCAGGGGAACACCTGTGTCTCTCTCGGCAGGAGACACCAGAGCCAGCCTTGGCCTCGGGGTGCAGCAGCAGCCCCAGGCAAAACACGGCAGCAGTGGAAGCTGCTGGGAGAGGGAAGCAGTTGGGGCCTCCAAGCTGAAGGTGGTGGTGTGTGTCCCTGGAGAAGGGGATATCAGTGCACAGGTTACCTGGGTGCTGAGCTCCTGCAGTTCTCCTATGCGGTCTGAGAGGAGCTGCTCACCCCGGTGAAGAGCCGAATAAAGCTGAGACACCTGTTTGATCTGGGCCAGGTTGTTTTCTTCCAGGCTTCTGAGGCTCAGTTCCTTCTCTTCCAGAGTTAGAGTTGGCCTGCAGAACAAGGCAACAGATGGCCATGAGAGACATTTGTGTCCCTGGGTTCCTCAGAGGGGAATCTGGCTTAGATCAGAAATCGTGGGTTTAACATTTTTCTGCCAAGCAAAGGAATCAGGATACCAGGCTGATCCAGCTCCCAAAGGGTTCAGATTCCCGGAGCCAAGGTGGAGCTGACGGATGTACCCAGCTCCTTGCACTGCAGCTTGGGCAGGGTTAAGACACCGACCGAAAAACAGAACACCCCCTGAGAGGGAAAGAGCTACTCCAAAAGCCTTTGTCTTTAGGAAAACTGCAACTGAAGGCTCAAAAGAAATGAAGCACAACATCCAGAGAATGAAACACATCTGCATGGACGGTTCAGAGCTCTGCCACTTAGGAAATGCTGGCAGATGCAAAGATTAGGAAGAGGGAATCCATTCATCACAATGCAGAGTCCCACAGGCTTTCATTTACCTGGCTTTTTCCCTCTCCAGGGCCTCACTCCTGTCTTGCTGAGCTTTGTGGACAATCAGTTCCTGGGACTCTCTGGGGGCTGCCAGCCGAGATGTCAACTCTCCCACCTCAAGTCCAACAGAACAAAGTGGTCAGAGGCTACAGCCTTTCCCTGTCGGCCACAGCAGACACTGTGAGGAAAGGCAAAGGACAGCTTTCCATTTCTGCCTGTCCTGAAAGGGCCAGATTCACAATGGATATGGACAACTTGTTTTGAACTCTCATTGGGTCACCAAGGGCATCTGGAAAAGCACTTCCCACACCAAGGCTAGCAGGAAGAGGCCAGCAGGAATCCATGCTGGTGGTTGCTGGTCAAGAGCCCAGAGGGCTAGCCTAGCTGCCCAGGGCAGCAGCTGAGATTCAGCAGAGCACTGATGGTCCTTCAGAGCAGCTGCCATGGAGCCCACAGCACGAGGCAGCCCCAGGGATCACTCCCTCAGCTGCTGCTCTGCCATGGAAAGGCAAGAAGGGCACAGAGCACCCGCTGGATGACTGCGGTGCCACTGCTGTTTCACTCACCTGCTTTTGTAGAGCCTCCCTCTGCTCAAGGAGGAGATGCATTTCCTCTTTGATGCCCACTAGCAGGAAATTGTTTGAGCCCTGCCTGGCAGAAAACTCTTCTCTCAGGGCCTGCAGGAGCAGGCAGGGAAAGAGCACAAATGACCAATAAGGAGCAGGGAAGATGGCTCCAGGGAGCTGGGAGAAGCAGCAAGCAGAGAGACAGCTCCCCTGAAGGCCAAAGCTTTGCTGACGGGGTGGGCATCAAGGAGACAAAAGCAGTAGAAGACAGAGCTGGGGAGACCAGCAGGGCAGTGCAGGACCACAAATGCCAAGGCAAGAAAGGGCGGGCCTCAGCTGGCTGAGTGAATGGACCCCTGAGGTGTCTCTTCTGATCCCAACAAGAATGGGTGTCCATTCATGGAGAACCAGTTCCAAAATCCAGCTAAGTGTACAAAATCCACTTCTACATTGAGCACGGTTTGTGCTTAGTGCATTTATTCCTGGGATTACACTGAAATTAAATAGGGCCCTCTGAGGTCAGGTTCCTGCTACCGTTCTACAGAGTCCCTGTCACAGACCTTGTGGAGCCAACGGAGGAGAGAAGTCTCCTTTGGGGGAAAACAGGGCTACAGAAACGAGGCACAGAGACACGAGCCCCCTTCACAGCAGACAGGAGACCCATGGCAGAGCAGCTTCTCCCTTCCAGGCTTCCTGCACTTGCCTTCCCTAAATCCCGTTGCAAAATGGTCCCGAGCCAGCTCAGCACAGTTATACTCACCTCAGGGGCTCCTGGGGAGAGTCGCTGGTGAGAAAGTATTTGGGAAGTGAACCGCTGGCTCATTCCGAGCCCTCGAGCTTCCTGGAGGAGCACAGGTAAGAGCACACTCAGACTGCATGGCTGGCCCTGAGGGAGTCACCCTTAAATGCTTCCAAGCCAGGAGCCCCCTGCTCCCTCCCAGGCTTGTCCCCAGAGCCAGCACCAAAGCTGCCGCCAACTCTGGAGCAGCCAACTGTTAATCCCTTGTTATTCCCAAAGGGAACCTTTCCCTGTAGGACAGCCCAGGCCCAGCCAGCCCCGCACTGGGCTTGGCACAGGGAGAGCAGCAGCTTCCTCACCCGCTGGGTCTCCATCTGCCCCTTGGCATGAGCAGTGTGCAAATGCCAATAGCCAGGGGATGTTGCCAGTAGCAAGGTTAAACATCAATATCCAAAGGCCATTGGCTTTGCAGGGGCCAAACTCCGATGTCCAAGGGTCTTTGGCCTTTGCAGAGTCAATAGCACAATATCAAAGTGCCATTGGCCTTTGAGAGGTCCAAACCCCAAGGCCCAAGAGCTGTTGGCAGCTGCAGAGTCCACATCTCAAACATTCCAGGGGCTGTTGACAGTTGCCAGGGTGCAAACCCCAACATTCCAGGGGCTGTGGGAGAGCCCTTCCCCTGGCTCTGCCCCCATCCCAGCTCCCTGCTGGCCCTGGCACTTGCTCTGCCACCCCCATGTCCCCACAGCCCTGCTGGGCAGCTGGGCAGGGGCCTGGCTTGTAACATGAGCTCAAAGTTGTGGGTCCAGACAGCATCAGCTTTAAGGATTGAAAGGAATGAGATAGATTTGTCTTTACAGACAAACTGTTGGTCTGCTGATAGGTAAAGATAGAGACTGAGAGACAAAAGAAGCAGTGGGAAGAACCATAAATTCCATAGGAAAAGAAAAGGGGGGGGTATACATTAGAAGGGGGTCTGCATTAGCCGATTTGGGAAGTCTGTACCTCTCAAGTACCTCAGCCAATGGGGAAAGAGAGAGGGAAATGCGGCTGGGAAATTAGGATAAAAAGGAGGTTGCGTCCTCTAACAATCTGAGAGACCCGTGGGAAATGCCCATGACCTCTCCCTTCATTCAAATAAAGTAACGGGACTCCTCTGTCTCCTTTTTGGACATAAACCTCTGGTGTTTGTGGATTAGTTTTCCTGACAGGATCAGCATTCCCAAGACAGCAGGGTTTGACCCACATGCTCTTTACGGATGCACTCAGTTCCTGAGTCACAGGAATTCTTCTGTCTTCCCTGACAAATGGGAGATGTAAGAAAAAGCCTAAAAAGGTTCTTACTCGTTAAAAATATTCATGGAAAGGAAAACTTTGGGTTTAGAACAGCCACATGAGGAGGAAAAATGCTGTTTCAGGATCTTTTGAAATTTGCATGATGCAAAGAGATGTACTGTTTAAGGCTCATAAAATAGATTAAGAATCCTGAGACATCCAAGAGTGGATTTTTTTTTCTCTGCTCTCTTTGGCAATATATCAGTAGGTCTTCTAGGCAGAAGAAAAGTCTTGCTGACTACATTAAAGATTCCTCACTAGGAACAGACCTTCAAGAACAAATATTTGAAAAAGCTTTGTCAGGTATTTTTCACTCCCATCTTTGAGAGTGCTCCTGTGAGCCCTAAGGAGGATTTTTGCCCCCCATTCGATGGCAATCATTTTCTGAGCAGCACACAAACCCTCTGGAGAAGAGCTGCACCTGCCTTCTCCAGGGCCCCTCTCTGGGTCAGGGCTCAGCCCCACGTCTCACCCTCCCGTGGCAGTGCCTGTCCTGGGGGCTCTGACACCGCTGGGGCTGCACAGGCACATGGGTTCCCAGAGCCCCCAGAGCTGTCAGCAGGGAGCAAAGAACAGCCCTGCTTTTCCCCAGAGACCACCCGAGCAGTTGATGCTGGGCTGGCAGCCCCAGCTCTGGGGCGCGGCGCCTGCTGAGGCTGCGCTGCCCTTTGGGCACTGTGCTCACTTGTCAAGAAGAGGAAAATCAGTACTCAGTTCGTGGCCTTTTCTGATTCAAGGGGGATTTTCAAACAAGAAGACAGAAAGAAAGGAAGAATCCAGCCCCAGCCCTAAGACTGAACAAAAATTCCAGCACCTTAAAGATGCTGAGCCTCTGGCTATGGAAGGGCTGGAGCTGAGCACTGACATCCTTTGGAGAGCAGCTGAGCTGTCCCTCAGGCCTGCTGTTGTGGCAAAGCCACCAGCGCTTTGGAGGGGAAAAGGGAAGAAAAGGGAGAAGGGAAGCCCCACCTCTCACTCACCTTCACTCCGTGCTCTGGACTCTCCACCCCTTTGACAACACCTCAAATTCCCATTTCTCATTTCACAGAACAGCTCTGTCCTCAAGAGGGGAAATTGCACAAGAGCTCACTGTGCCAGTGAAAAATGAGTATAATTTTCTTCTGATAAAAATTTTCATGAAAAAAGACTTAAAAATGTCTGTCCCTAGGAGATGCTCACAAATGCAAAGAGCACACTCTTATGTTACTTTAATTGTTTGTTGCGCAATCTTTGTGTCCTTTTATTTTATTTGAGTAGCTGTCCTCGGACACATGTCACCCCTAAATTTTACTGGTCAGGGGTTATTCATTTCTTGTTTGGGCTTCCTTCTCCATATATCATCCTCTCTCCTTGCCTGTGTCTTTGTTCTCACATATTCACATTTTGTCCACAGAAATCATCTGCTTCATGAAAAAATGTTTCATAGATCCTAATCCTTAACATAAGGTGACGTTTAACAGCACCAGCTGAAAGTGAGGGGAACAGATATAAAAGGCTTTGCCCTGAGGTGTTGATGCCATTTCTCACATCCATGAGCTCTTTGTCTTGGCAGAAATCCTTCCATTCAAATGAAGAGCGCAGGTGCCATGACCTCAGGTCATCATCACTTCTGGCAGGTCTGGCTGTTGGATGCTTGGGCTGTCTGTCTGGAGACTGTGCCAAGTTAAGGTTCAGAGACTTGTCAGTGCCAAGTTAAGGTTCAGAGACTGATCCAGTTTCCAAGTCTCTGCTTCCAGAACAGCAGCTCTGGGCTCCCCGAGCACAGCTGTGAAGGAGCAGCACAGCTCCTGGTGAAGGTCTGACAGCTCCTGGCTGGTCCCTGCACAGCTCTCCATGTCATCCTGCCGGTGCTGTTGGTCTTGGGCCAGGCACACCTGGGAGAGGCACCAGGCCCAGCTCAGACAAGCCCACACTCCAGGAGCATCCGCAGCCCCATGGTACCGGCTGTTGGGGCAGACACAACCCCCAGCTCCAGCCCTGGCAAACACTTTGTCCTTGTGGAAGGGGAAAGAAGAGGCTCCCAGACTGCCCCTGAACAGAGCTCAGATTATCAACAATTCAAGTTCCTTGCTGGCAGACCCTTCCCACCTACAACCCTCAGCCATCACGGGTCTATTAGAGAGCGTTCTATCAGGATTTAGTAACCCAATTCTGATTTCCAAAGCACAGGTTTGGGCCACTGACCTCTTTCTCCACAGACTGTGCCTCAGCAGGAGGGCTGTTGCTTAGCCAAGGTACTGGAGAACTTTTCTACTTGAGCTCCTTTCAAGCCAGCCCATGGGCAGGGAGCAAACGCTCCCTCTCCCAAACTTTAGAGCATTCCACACAGGAGCAGAGCACAATGTGGGAAACAAAGCCTGGGGGGACAATGAGCCTTAAAGCACAGCTGAGGCCTTGAAACTCCTCCAACTCTGTTTTTTCCTGACACCACAGGGTTGTGTGTGCTGGACTGACTGCTGCTCCCACCTCCTGCTCGATTTGCAGTGCAGCCAAAGCATGCAGTCCGGTTCAGTAGCTGGAATGCACATTCTTCCACCGATAAACCAAACATCCATTGAGTGCTGAGGTCTGTGACTTGGTCCAACAGTGAGGGGGCAATTAGCACAGCATGGCCGTAGGACACCAACTGCCTTAAGGCCACGGGGTTAGGAGCACGTATGAAAGGAATAAGATGAATGTGTCTTTACAAATCTGCTTGTAGATAGGGCTAGGAGCTTAGAGATAGGGAAGGAACAGAAGAAAACTCTCAGTCCTAGAAGATGTTACTAATCAACACAGACTGTTGCTCAGCCAAGGCCGTGTTACATTCCTGAACCTAGAGAAAAAACCCAAAGATTTAATAGAATCATGAATAGGTTTTTTCTTGTATATAACAAAAAGGGGGGTGCACATTAGAGGGGGGCATAGAACAGGTGATTTGAGAAGTCTGTACCTTCTGAGTACCTCAGCCAATGGGGAAAGGAAGAGGGTGATGTGGCTGGGAATTAGGATAAAAAGGGGGTTGCAACCCCCAACAATTCCAGAGACCCCATGGGAAATGCCCATGACCTCTCCCTTAATTCCAACCAAGTAACAGGACTCCTCTGTCTCCTTTTTGGACATAAACTCTGGTGTTTGTGAATTAATTTTCCTGACACTTTCACCAAAAGACTCTTTTTAATGCTTTAAGTTAATTAAATTCCACCCTAATTCAACAATTAACCCTTACACCTGTATTATTTAAATATTTATTAATTCCTTAGCAGTAATTTACTTAATGGCTCTTCTGGGGACTCTTTGGGTCTTTGGGTGTTTTTTGAGGCATTTCAGTGCCATAACCATTTCTTTATCTTCAATTTTTAAAATATTTTAAATCTCTCCTTGATTTATTAATATTCAAATTTGGGCAATCTTTTTCAAGTTTCAAAGTTCTGGGGAGGGGGGTGAGGGGAATTTAGTGCTTGGGGTTTTTTTGAGCTTTCTTGAGGCATTTTAGTGCCCAAAGCAGCCTTTCACCACAACCCCTGTTTTTTCAATATAAGGTCAATATGGCTTTAGTTTAATTATATTTATTTGTATTTATTATGCTTCTACTCAATTTTACTTACTTTTGGAGGATGTTTAAAGGAAATTTGAGGCTTTTTCAGAGAGGTTTTGACACGTTTTAGTACCCAATCTGCCTGTTCAACCCTCCTTTTTTTAAATGTAAATTAAATATGGCCTTTAACTTTCCATATATATTCAAATTTATTCAACTTGGGTCTGTTTTGTTTCAATTTCGAGGGGATTTGGGTCTATTTCAGGTCGCCCCATCGTGATCCCGCCAGCAAATCCCCGAAGGGAGTTTCGCCGAGGCGGGAACCGGGCGCGCTCACCTGGCCAGCCAATGCCCAAGGGACCTTTCCTGGCACGGCTCCAGAAGGAGCCGCCCCACCCTTTCAGTCAATGAGGGGGATTGGCTGAGTCGGGAGCCTCCCCCCACCGGTCACTCCCACCCCTCCCCTGCCTTGCTCCCATTGGCCGCTGTTTTCTGGCCCCGCTCAGGCGGTTTCCGGGCCCTGTTTGTGATTGGGCGCGAGGAGTGAGGCCCCGCCCCCGTGGTGCTCCCAGGACCCAGGAACGCTGCTGCACCTTGGGCTGGCCCCTGCCCAGTAGGGGGCGCTAACGTGGAGGAGGGGGCGTGGCTTGGGGAAGGGGCGTGGCTGAGGAAGGGCATGGCTGGGGAAGGGCGTGGCTGGGAAAGGGTGTGGATCAGAAAGGGCTGTGGCTCGCGAAGGGGCATGGGTTATGAAGGGGTGGTTTAGGAAGGGGTGTGGCTTGGGAAGGGGCATGGCTCAGAAAGGGGCGTGGCTAAGGGAAGAGGCATGGCTGGGGAAGAGGCATGGTTGGGGAAGGGGCGTGGCTCTGGAAGGGGCGTGGCTCTGGAAGTTGCCTGGCTAAGGAATAGGGCGTAGCTCGGGGAAGGGGCATGGTTTGGGAAGGGGCATGGTTCAGGAAGGGGCATGGTTCAGGAAGGGGCGTGGCTCGGGAAGGGGCGTAGCTCAGGGAAGGGGCATGGCAGTGGAAGGGGTGTGGCTTGGGGAAGGGGCATGGCTTGGGGAAGGGGTGTGGTTCAGGAAGGGGTGTGGATTGGGGCGCCTGAGGGGCTGGAGGGGGCTGGGGGGGCAGGGCCAGAGGGGGTTTGGGGATCCTCAGAGAGCCGGGGGCCTCTGAGGGGGAGTTTGGGGGGGCGTGGGGGCTTTGGGGATGTCCCTAAAGAGGGGCTTGGGGACCTTAAGGGAGTGCTGGGTGTTTCCTTAAAGGGGGGTTACTAGGGACTCTTGGGGAAGGTTTGGGGTGTCCTTGGAGGTAACTGGAGGTCTCTAACTGGGTTTAAGGAGGATTTGGAGCCTTATGGGAGGTTTAAGGGAGTTCTGAGGGTCCCAACATGGTCTCTGGAATTATTTTGGGCATCCTGGAGGTCCCTAAGGAGAGTTTGCAGGTCATCTCAAAGGTTTTGGGGGTCTCTAGCGGGGTTAAGGGGAATTTGAGGTCCCTAAGGGAGGGTTCTGGGGAGTGTTGAGGGGGGATTAGGGGTGTCTGGGGAGGAGGTGTCACAGGGAAAGAGGCCAGACTTTAGGGAAGGGGGTGGGGCCTGGGGGTCCATTGTGACACAGCATGGCCTCATAGAACCAAGGGTCCACAATAAGACTGATCCCAGCAGTTACCGAGGAGTCTTCCCTACTTTTTTCCCATTCTCGACTTGCTTTGATACTATTTCTTTGTGTTTAGGTGGAGCTTGAGTAACTCGTGCCCAGTGAGGGGTGGTTGTACCTTGCGGGTGGGAAACTTTGGGATAGGGTGTGCATTAATATTACTGTTCTAGGCTTTCATGAACCAAGTTCATCTGAGGAGAGAGATTTCAGCAGAGTTGCTGGCTCAGCATCAGGACATCTTCCCCTCTGTCCCTTGGCTGACAGATGCTCTGTGGTTTATCAGCTGCAAAGAACCATCGAGTTCCCTTCCCTGCAAGGATCCCCATAGAGCCCGGCCTCAGTGTCTCCACCCCGCTGCACCGTCCATTCCATCCCCCTTAGCAGGCGTGTGTGGGGGGGGGGAATCATTGTGGGATAGGTTTCAAGTCATGCCAAGCACATTCCATGCAGGGAGCAGCAATTGTGATTTACTGTCTAATACCCATGCTGTTATAACTCCTATCAGGATGCCAAGAGAAGTGCTCAGTTCTCTCTAATTGTACCCCCAGTTACCTGTCCCCAGTGTCCCCAGTCCTTTTCCCACAGCATGTTTCATGGATGTGATATTTAGAGAGCGAGTGAGGAGCAGCAAAGCTCTGGGTGCAGCATTTAGTTAAGGAGCAATGAAGTGCCAGGACAGAGCCCCTTTGGAACACTCTGTGTCTCTGAGCTCCTGCTGTCCCGCAGCTCCGCAGGTGCCAAGAGCCCCCTGAGTGCCAGCACCGGGGCAGCGCTGCCGACGCAGAGCCGCTCCCAGCTCTGGACCCAGTGTGGACATGCTGGGAGGGCAAGAGGGAGCGGGGCAGAGGCACCACTGCGGCCAGAGAGGCTGCGCTGTCCAACCGAGACTGGAAACAGCACCTGGGAACTGCCACAGGAACAGCCTGGGAACCGCCCAGGAACAGCCTGGGAACCTGCGCAGGAACCCACCCTGGAAAACCAGCCCAGGAACATCCCTAGCACTGCCTGGGAATCCACTCGGGAACTGTTGGGAAATAGAATTACTGGGATCAATAAAAGAGCTGTGCAAGCAATAGGGCTGGAAGTTTTTAGGCTTGGGTGTGAAAGACACTTTCCATGGGAAAGTCCCTGTGTGAAGGAAAACAAACAGCCTGAGAAAAAACAGGGAGTAAAAAACTTGCAGCTGTGCTATCCGGGAGTGAAACAAGGGAGTCGAGCACAAAACTCGCCCTGTGGTGGGGCACGGGACAGGTGGTGTACAGAAGCCCCCCTCCCTCCCTGGTGGCGCTCTCGGGGGACCCAAGTCCTTGTGATGGAGAGTGCAGCCCACAAGGTGGATAACAGCACTTTCCGGGCCCTCATTACAGAAAAAGAAATTGCTAAAAACATCAGGGAAACGACTAAAAATTCTGCTCCAGGGCCAGATGAAATTACATTGGGAGATCTTTCTAAAATGGACCCCAAATACTCCTGGATGATGGAAATCTTCAAACTCTGGATTGTATCAGTAACTATCCCAGATGTGGGGAGGGAATGCCAAACAGTTTTAATACCAAAATCTAACAAACCGGACCACCTGAGAGATATTAATAATTGGAGACCTAGCACCATTTGCTCCATAGTTCTCAGACTGTTTTCCAGAATTATAACAGCAAGGCTGACCAAGGCATGCCCCATTCATCTGAGACAAAGAGGTTTCTTAAGAGCAGCAGGATGTTCCGAAAACTTGAAACTACTACAGCTATTAATAAGAAACCCAAAAAAAGAGCTCAGAGAATTAGCAATAGTATTTGTGGACATTGCCTTTGACACTGTGAGTCACCACCATATATTAATGGGTCTGAAACAGAAAGAGGTGGATCCACACGTTATACACCTCATGAAGAACACGTACAAGAACATCGATACATGCATTACCACCAAGAACGAGAAGTCAGCTCCCAGTAAGATTCTAAAAGGTGCCAAGCAAGGTGATCCAATGTCATCTTTGTTATTTAATGTTGCGCTAGACCCTCTGCTCTGTGAACTTGAAGCTGAAGTTAAAGGATACCAACCGGGCAGAAAGAGCATTACAGCGATGGCCTTTGCAGACGACCTAGTATGGTTAAGTGACTCCTGGGAGGGCGTGACTAAGAACATCGTATTCTAGAGACCTTCTGCGATCTAACTGGTCTCAGAACACAGGGAGAAAAGTGCCATGGCTTTTACATCAAGCCAACAAAATGCTCCTACACCATCAATGACTGCCCAGCATGGACTGTTAATGACACTCCCCTCAATAGGATTGACCCAGGAAGTTCAGAGAAAAATTTGGGCTTGCAGAGCAATCCCTGGACTTCTGTAACTAACTCAGGACTATCCACAAAATTGGAGGAATGTTTACACCACTTAGATAAAGCTCCATTAAAACCTGTTCAGAAAATGGACATTCCAAACAGACACCATCCCTACACTAATATACTTGGCAGACCACACGGATGCAAAGCAGGGTTCCTTGAATCCTCTGACCTACAAATTCAATTGACTGTCAAGGAATGGCTACACTTAACACCGTGCACACGTGATGCCGTCCTGTACTCCAGCATGAAGGATGGAGGTTTGGGTATCACCAAATTGATGGGCCTCAGTCTAAGTATACAGGCCCGAAGATTACGTCGACTTGCCCAATTGTTGGATGATGCCTTAAGATCGTTCCTGAAAGAAGAATGCTCCGATCAAATCTACAGGAAATTACGGATAACAGCTGGAGGAGATAAAGAAAAGATCCTGTCCATATGGGAGCCTAAACCTAAGACAGAACTGCTGGATGGTGCAGGTGATGACACAACATCAGAATGGGAAGTAGCTACTCTGAAAGCTCAGTATCTGTGACCATGTAACCAGAGGAAAGAGGAATTTACTAAAGGGAAACAGCTGGTATCCCAGGGCCCTAGTATTACAAACTTTGAGGAGGATAACATCAGCAATTTCTGGATCTTTAGATACAGAGGCATACCTCACAGAAAAGTAATAACAGCATTGCAGCTGAGAGCCAATGTCTACACCACAAGAGAGTTCCTTCCTGGCAAGAGGAAGACAAGATCAGTGCGTCAAAAGCTGCAGGCACTGCAAGGCTGAAAATGAAACGTGCTCCCACATCATCAGAAACTGTGCAGTAACACAAAATGGCAGAATTAAAAGACACAACTACATCTGTGACTAAATTCTACTGATTTGGACCATGGTGGATGGGCCACCTATACTTAAACCAGAAAAGGAACATATTTGAAAAGATATGCTCAGTAATTAGCCTAATGCATCGTCATTTAATTAGTGATGCGCATGAATGGACAATCCAGCAAAACCACAGCCAAGGGAACGGGCTTGGTGGAATCAGAATCAGAAAGAAGACCCTGTTGAGCCTGACTCTAGTCTGGTGCTCTGAAAAGACATGAGAGGTGTAGAGTAAGTGGGAGACTGGGCGCACGCTCGGCGGTTCAGGGTGACCCACCTGCCAGTGTCCCAGGCGTCAGTGAAGTACCACTGCTCTGACAGCTTTTTCACTGACCCAGTGAGGCGGGGAGGGCAAGCGAGCCCCGAGGGGGGCTCTTGCTGCTGGTACCAAGCAGAGGGAGTAACTATGACTCTCCTAAAATGAGGGCACAGTTACTAACTGGGCTTAGCTGCAGAAGCTGCATCTCCACGTGGCCCCGCCGGATAGCCTCTGCACTAACAGAGTCAGCTTCTGCCCCAGTGTGAGAGAGGGTGTAATTGCTACCCCTCCCCATCGCTTGGACTCCACCCAGTGGGAGTTTCATCATCTTGCTGAAACAAATTGTTTGGCACAGGTATCCTGCTGTTACCCAGAGCCTTGTCCATGGACCTAAGTTGGATACAGTTGGCAGCATGGGCGAGGGCCAGCTGCTGACTTTGACTGCCCTCACTTGGAGTGTCACTTACTGTTTGCCCGATTTGTGCAATGGTGCAGTCAATGACTTTGTGGTACGTATCAACAGCCGCTCAAACTGACCCTTTACATCTGAGGGTCAGATTGGCCAATGCTGTTCCACCTTTACTCTCTGTGTTGGGAGTTGAGGGGTTCAATCTGGTGTGTTTGGAGTTTGTAAACTCCTCGATTATGACATTGGAATCCGTCTGGGAAATGTTTGGGAGGGCTTGGCTGAGTTCCCAGAGCCATATGAGACCTTGCCATCTTGGCCTGCTCAGGATGATGACATTGAGTGTGGTCAAGGAGATACGAATGAGCCAAAAACACCTGAGGCTCTCCCCGGGACCAGCGAAGGGAGGGCACAGGCTGCAACTCCTGTGGTGTCCATCCCTGACAAAAATCCATCTTGCCCACACTGTTTTACCCAATTCAATCGGATGCTGGGACTGACTGAACATCTAAAGAGGACCCATGGGCAAAGAAAGATCTTTTTTAAGTGCTCCCAATGTGGTAAACAAAATCTTAAGTACCACAGCATCGCCTGTCACATCCCACGATATAAAGGGAATGTAGGTGTGGTTCCAAGGGGTGACTGGGTCTGTGAGGTATGCCAAAGAGGGTTCTCAACCAAGATAGGCCTGGGCCAGCACAAGAGGTTGGCGCATCCTCTTGTGAGAAATTTGGAACGGATTGTTGCCTCCCATCCTAAAGAGACGTCAGCAAGAGGAGCCCACAAGAAGCTGCGGACTGAGGAGGAAGAGGCTCTTCTGAGTCCATTGGTGGTGAAGTATGGCGGTAACAAAAACATCAATAAATTAATTGCGGAGCATATTCCATCTAAGACATCGAAACAGATAAGTGATAAGAGACACCTTCTCGTCAAATGTCCCTCTAATGTGGTTCCATCAGAAATAGAGGGCAATCCTAATGTGGGGAGAGAAGAGCCTCCCCAGTCTGTTGACTTGCCAAAGAAAGGACAATTGAAGCTCCACTACTGTGATACCATCAGAAAATGGTTATCAGCAGGCAGATTCGCTAATTGTCAGGGAGCCTTTGAGAGAATTTTGGATGGGCGAGATCCGCAAGGAGTGGCCAACAATGTTTTTGAAGAGTGCCTGAGTATGCTTTGCCAGGTTACAAAGGCGGCCAGGGACCCATAGTCACGAAGATCCCATGGTCAGAGAGCATCCAAAACGACAACTAATTGGATGCAAAAGAGAGCTAGAAAGAGGGGAAAATATCTTCAATTTCAGAAACTGTTCTGTCTGCATAGAGGGAGACTGGCGCGAGTATTTTGGGTAACACTGAAGCCCTGAAATACCATCTGGTGTTGTCCATTCCACTTTTAAATCTAGATGAGAAACACCAGTTAATTTTAGGGGCCTTGAGTCCTTCCTGCCACATAAAGAAGCAGATAACACTGTTTTTCAGGCCCTAATTATGGAGAAAGAAGTAGAAAAGTATGTTAAAGAGATGAGTAAGACCTCTGCTCTCAGGCCAGATGGGATTGCGTTTGGGTCACCTTGTTGAAGTACTCCCTGTTGATGGAGATCTTCAACCTGTGGCTTGTGAGTGGAACTATCCCCAATGCACTCAGGGACTGACGGACAGTCTTGATTCCGAAGTCTACTGATCCGGATAGACTCAGTGACATCAATAGCTGGAGATCTATCACCATTGCTTCCACGGTGCTTAGGTTATTCTCCAGAATTCTAACGGCAGGATTGACCCAGGCATGTCCCATTAACTCCAGAGAGAGGGGATTTATTTGTGCTGCAGAATGTTCCAAGAATTTGAAGCTGTTACAACTCATGATTAAACACACAAAAAGGGAGCACTAAGAGCTTGGTGTTGTATTCATGGACATTGCCAAAGCCTTTGACACCATATGTCATCTGCATATTATTAGGGGTCTGGTTCAGAGAGGGGTTGATCCCCATGTGGTACATCTGGCTGGTGAAATGTACAAGAACATCACTACATACATAGACACCAAAAAAGAAAAGATGGACCCTATTAAGAGCCTTACTGATGTCAAACAGGGCGATCCAATGTCACCGTTGCTATTCAACCTAGCGCTTGATCCCCTACTATGTAAATTGAAATATGCTGGTGAAGGTTTCCATCAAGGAGCATTGAAAATTACTGCCATGGCCTTTACTGATGATTTAGTGCTGCTGAGTGACTCTTGGGGATGGTACCTGAGTGAATGTTTAGATCCTGGAGAATTTTTGTGAACCTACTGGTCTCAAAATACAGGGAGAAGTGTCATGGCTTTCCTAAAGTTCGCTACCTGAGACCTTGCAATTGGCGGGAATGTGAGTTTAACAAGTGAAAACAACTGGTTGCCCAAGGCCACAGTATTGAGAACTTTGAGAATGACAACGTTGGTAATGGATGGTTAACATGGTATAGAGGCATACCTCACAGGAAGTTGATAACTGCGTTGCAATTGAGGGCTAATGTCTACTCCCCAAAAGAGCTCCTGGCCAGGGGTAGGCATGATGACTGTGTTAGATCTTGCAGGCATTGCGGTGCTGATTGTAAGACATCCACCCATATAATCGGGAACTGTGCAGTTTCTCAGGAGGCCAGGATTAAGAGACACAACTCCATCTGTGAGACCCTTAGCTGTGAAACTAAGAGAGAGAATTGACTGTGTTCCAGGAACCGCATATAAGGGACAATGACAATGAACTGTAGAAACCTGATTTGATCTTCGTTAAAGAGGGAAAGGCATTCATGGTTGATGTGACGGTTAGATATGAGCACTGTAACTTGTCACTGAAGGATGCTGCTGTTGAGAAGGCTAAGAAACACCAGTGCCTACTCAAACAGATTTGAGACTTTACCAATGCAGCAGACATTGTCATGGGCTTTCCCATAGGAGCACGGCGGAAGTGGCACAATAAAAATTCTGAGTTGCTACTGGCCCTAGGTCTCTCTAAGATGAGGCGAGAGAAGACTGCCTGGGCCCTAGCATCCAGAGTGCTCCTCTCCTCTGCTGATATTGTACATATGTTTGCAAGCAAAGCTTGTTCAATTGTACCCATTGAATAAAATGCATCTTGGCTGTTTGACATCACTTGGACAGTGGGTTGGGCACGTGGGAAGGGTCTGTTCTTTCGCTCATACTGTGTCACCCACTGCCCATATTTGGATCTAAATTTTCTGATGTTGGACTAGGTAATGGGCCACCTTTATTTCACCTGGAAAAGAAACTTATAATTTTATATGTGTATTAAGATGAGGGCATGGTGACTAACTAGGCTCAGCTGCAGAAGCTGCACCTCCTCGTGGCCCCTCTGGATACCCTTTGTGGTAACTAAGTTGGCTTCCGCCTGAGAGAAGGGCAACAGTTACCTCTCCCTATCACTTGAACTCGCCACCCAGCGGTCGTTTCACGATCCTGATGAAACAAAATTGTTGGTACAGTCTGTGTTGCTGTTGCCCAGAGCCTTGTCTACGGGCCATGTTGGATACAGTTGGCAGCATGGGTGCAGGCCAGCTGCTGACTTCGACTACCTTCACTTGGACTGACTTACATTAATTATCTGGCTTGGAACAATGGTACAATCAATCAGAGTGCTCTACTTATAATGGCCACTCAGACCGACCCCTCAGATCTGAGGGTCAGTACAGCCAATATTGCTCCATCTTTACCCTCTGTGTTGGGAACTGAGAAGCTCAATTTAGTATGTTTGGAGTTTGTTAACTCCACAATTGACTATGAGGCAGGAATCCAACCAGGTGAAAATTGGGAGGGGCTGGCTGAGTACCCCGAGGCATATGAGGCTTTGTCATCCATGCTTGCCTGGGGTGGTGAAACTGAGTGTGTACTTAAAGATCTTGGAGATACAGATGAGCCAGAAATATCTGTAGCTCTCCCTGGGACCAGCATGGGAGTGACACCGGTTGAAACTCCTGTGGTGTCTGTCCCTGACAAAAATCCATCCTGTCCATGCTGTGATACCCAATTCAATTGGATGCTGGGGCTGATTGACCATCTAAAGAGAGCCCACAGGAAAAGAAAGATCATCCTTAAGTGTCTCAAATGTGGTAAGGAAAATCTAAAATACCACAGTATCTGCTGCCACTTCCCACAGTGCAAAGGAAATGTGGAAGTGGTCCCAAAGGGTGATTGGATCTGTGAAGTATGCCAGAGGGCTTTCTCCACCAAGATTGGCTTGGGACAGCACAAGAGGCTGGTGTATCCTCCCGTAAGGAACCTGGAAGGAATTGCTGTCCCCCATCCAAAGGAAACATCGGTTAGAGGAGCCCACCAAGAGGTGTGGACTGAGGAGGAAGAGGCTCTTCTGAGACAATCAGTGATAAAGTATGATGGTAACACCACTAACTTAACTGCAGAGCATATTCCATATAAAATGGCAAAGCACATAAGTGATAAGAGACATCTAGCAGAAGTTCCTTCTAAAACTGTTCAACCTGATATGGAAGGTGATCCTAATGTGGGGAGAGGAGAACATCCCCCTTCTGCCGAATTGCCAAAAAAGGGACCACTAGGGCTCCATTATTGTGATACCATCAAGGAATGGTTATCATCATGCAGACTCATTAATTGCCAGAAGGCCTTTGAGAGAATTTTGGAAGAACAAGATCTGCAGGTGGTGGTGAACAATATCTTTGAAGAATGTTTTGGATGTCTGAATATGCTATGTCAGATAACAAATGCCACCATGGATCAGAAATTGCAAAGGTCCCAAAACGTGAAATTTGTCAAAATGTTGACAAACTGGGTGAAAAGGAGAGCAAAGAAAAGAGGGAAATATCTTCAATATCAGAGACTATTTCATTTGCATAGACGGAGGTTAGCGCGTATTATTTTGGATGACAGTGAAGCCCTGAAATGTGAAATACCTCCTAGCATTGTCTACTCTGCTTTTAAATTCAGATGGGGAAACAACAGGAAATTTCATGGGCATTGAATCCTTCCCTTCATAGAAGGAAGCAGATAACACTGCTTGTAAGGCCCTGATTATGGAAAAAAAGTGGAAAAGAATATCAAAGAGATGAGGAAGAACTCTGCTCCTGGGCCACACAGGATTACGTTGGGCTGTCTTGTCAAAATGCATCCCAGGTATTCCCTGTTGATGGAGATCTTCAATTTATGGCTCGTAACCAGAACTATTCCTGCTGCCCTGAGTGAATGCCAGTCCATCTTGACCCTCGAGTCTACCAAGGTGGATAGGCTTAATGACATCAATAACTGGAGGCCTATCACCATTGCTTCTACGGTGTTTAGGTTATTCTCCAGGATTTTAATGGCAAGATTGACCAAAGCGTGTCCCATAAACCTGAGACAAAGGGGATTTATACATGCAGCAGGATGTTCTGAGAATCTGAAGTTGTTACAACTTATTGTCAAACATGCGAAAAAGGAGCACAAAGAGCTTGGGATTGTTTTCGTGGGCATTGCTAAAGCTAATTTTTAGCTATTGCTAAACAAAGGAGTCCAGGAAGGGTGGGCGTGCTTCAAAACAGAGATCTTGAGGGCACAGGAACAGACTGTCCTCGTCTGCTGAAAGATGATGAGTCAACAAGGCAAATGTCCAGTCTGGAAGTGCAAGGAGCTTTTGAAGGAACTAAGGAATTAAAAGAGGATGTATCATCTTTGGAAGGAGGGTCAGGTATCTCAGGAAATATTTAAGGAGGTTGGTAGGACACGTAGAAAAAAATTAGAGAGGCCAATGCTCAGTTAGAACTTAATTTGGCAACTTTTGCGAAGGATAATAAAAGATGTTTTTACAAATATATTAATGGCAAAAGGAAGGGTAAGAACAACCTCAGTTCTCTACTGGCTGTGGGAGGGAATTTAGTGACCGCAGATGGGAAGAAGGCGGAGGTGTTTAACACCTTCTTTGCCTCAGTCTTTAGCGGAAAGACGGTTTGTCCTCAGGACAACTGAATTCCTGGGCTGGTAGATGGTGTCAGGGAGCAGAATGGCCCCCCTTGTTATTAGCAGTCAGAGAACCGCTGAGCCGCTTGGATGTTCGTAAATCTATGGGACCAGATGGGATCCATCCCAAGGTGATGAGGGAGCTGGCAGATGAGCTTGCTATGCCACTCTCCATCATTTATCAACAGTCCTGGCTCACTGGTGAGGTTCAAGATGACTGGAAGCTGGCCAGTGTGATGCCCATTCACAAGAAGGGTGGGAAGGAGGATCCTGGAAATTATAGGCCAGTCAGTCTGACCTCGGTACCCGGTAAGGTAATGGAACAGTTTCTTTTGAGTGCCATCACACAGCACCTACAGGATGGCCGGGGAATCAGACCCAGCCAGCATGGGTTTACGATCTCCTTTTATGACCAGGTGACCCACCTGGTGGATGTGGGAAAGGCTGTGGATGTTGTCTATTTGGACTTCAGCAAGGCCTTTGACACTGTCTCCCACAGTAAACTGGAAAAGCTGGCAGCCCATGGCTTGGACAGGTGCACTCTTCGCTGGGTTAAGAACTGGCTGGATGGCCGGGCCCAGAGAGTGGTGGTGAATGGTGCTGCACCCAGTTGGTGGCCAGTCACTAGCAGTGTCCCTCAGGGATCTGTGCTGGGGCCAGTTTTATTTAATATTTTTATTGATGACATGGATGAGGGTATTGTGTCTACCATTAGTAAATTTGCAGATGACACTAGGCTGGGAGCGTGTGTCAATCTGTTGGAAGGTAGGAGGGCTCTGCAAAGAGACCTGGAATGGTTGGATAGATGGGCAGAGTCCAATAAGATGAAGTTTAGCAAGTCCAAGTGCCGAGTCCTGCATTTTGGCCACAATAACCCCCAGCAATGCTATAGGCTGGGAACAGTGTGGCTGGACAGTGCGGCTGGACAGTGCCCAGGCAGAAAGGGACCTGAGAGTACTGGTCGACAGCCAACTGAACATGAGCCAGCAGTGTGCCCTGGTGGCCAAGAAGGCCAATGGCATCCTGGCCTGTATCAGGAATAGTGTGGCCAGCAGGACCAGGGAAGTCATTCTTCCCTGGCACTGGTGAGGCCGCACCTCGAGTGCTGTTTCCAGTTCTGGGCCCCTCAGTCCAGGAAGGATGTTGAGACGCTTGAACATGTCAAAGGAGGGCAACAAGGCTGGTGAAGGGCTTAGAACATGAGCCCTGTGAGGAATGACTGAGAGAGCTGGGGTTGTTTAGCCTGGAGAAAAGAAGACTCAGAGGTGACCTTATCACTCTCCAAAACCACCTGAAAGGTGATTGTAGTCAGGAGGTGGTTGGTCTCTTTTTCGAGGCAACAACTGACAGAACAAGAGGACACAGTCTTAAGCTGTGCCAAGGGAAATTTAGGTTGGATGTCAGGAAAAAGTTTTTTACTGAAAGAGTGATAAAGTACTGGAATCATCTGCCTGGGGAGGTGGTGGAGTCACCATCCCTGGATGTGTTTAAAAAAAGATTGGATGTGGCACTGAGTGCTATGGTTTAGTTGAGGTGGTGTTAGGGCATGTGTTGGACTCGGTTGATCTTGAAGGCCTCTTCCAGCCTGGTGATTCTGTGATTCTTTTGACACCGTATGTCATCAGCCTATTATCATGAGTCTGATGCAGAGAGGGGTTGACCCCCACATTAAACATCTTGTTGGCAAAATGTACGAGAGTATCTTCATGTAGATCGACACCAAAAAGGAAAAGACGAATCCTATTAAGATCCTTCCTGGTATCAAACAGGGTGATCCAATGTCACCCTTGTTATTCAACATGGTGCATGACACCCTATTATGTAAATTGGAGAATCTTGGTGAAGGTTATCATCAAGGAAGTTTCAAAATTACCCCCATGGCCTTTGTGGATGATTTATTTAGTGTTATTGAGTGACTCCTGGGAAGGCATGTGTACGAACATTAAGATCCTAGAGACCTTTTGCCATCTAACTGGTCTCAAGACACAGGGGGGGGAAGTGTCACGGCTTTTACATCAAGCCAACTAAAGACTCTTCTTATACCATCAATGACTGTCCAGTGTGGGTGATAAATGGCACCCCCCCTAATATGATCGACCCCGGTCACTCTGAGAAATATCTCAGTTTACAGATTGATCCCTGGACTGGCATAGCAGATACAGGTTTATCCAAAAAACCAGAAGATTGGCTCCATCGGATTGGTGACGCACTACTAAAGCCTCTTCAGAAAATCAATATACTGAAAACTTATAGCATCCAGAGGTTGGTATACCTTGCCGACCACACTGAAGTAAAAGTTGGGCTCCTCGAATCCCCTGACTTGTTAATTCAATCTTCTGTCAAGGAATGTCTTCATCTTGCACCAAACATCTGTGATGCTATCTTGTACTCGGGTTGTAAAGATGGTGGTCTGGGTTTCCTCAAGTTGGTGGCACTTTGATGAGGCCAACAGCTGGTCTGGGGGGCCTCACAGGGTCAGACCTGAAATCAGTCAGAATTTACCCGTGAGAATTTTACAGTGAAATTTTGCAGCTTCAATGAAACCTACAGAGAAAGCCAAGAAGATAATCAATGAGAGAATATGTTTGGGACACAAGGAGAGGATGTTCTTGTTATGGGACATTAAGAGTGTACAAGGAAAAACTTGTGGATAATATGTAACAACTATACCTTTGCTTGTATAGCTAATTGTCTTACTGCTTGAATGGTCATTGCTTGTTAGACAGCCTTGTCATTGTTTGCTAAGCAGCCAATCTCAAGCCACAGCAATTGTGAAGAGCTATCAGAATAGCGGTAGAGAAAATAAAAAACTTTTACAGCTTTGGATTACAACAAGTGTGTGCTGTTACATCCATCTTGACAAAGCCGCAGCACTTCTTCCAAGTATACAAGCATGGAGATTGCATAGACTGATCCAGTCTTCCGATGAGGTTTTGACAATGTTCCTAACAGGGGAACACCTGGAATTCATATATGAGAAACTGTGGATACGAGCTGGGGGGTGATAAAGAGAATATCCCACCAATTTGGGAGCCTATTCCATTACTGGAAGGATTCTTTGGTGAGGGTGAAGATGCACCTGAACGGGAGGTTGCCCTTCCAAAGATCCGCTATCCAAGACCTTGCTATTGGCAGAAACATGAATTTAATAAGTGGAAACTAATGGTAACCCAAGGCCATGGTACTGAGAACTTTTAGAATGATAACATCAGTATTACCACAGGCCTGGGCCCTAGGGTATATCACTGTGTCCCGCAGCCATAGGGAGGAGGAGGAGAGAAGATCCAGCAGGCAGGAATTGTGCAGCAAGATTGATTTATTGAATTATTTTACAAACTCTTTTAGAGACTTTTTTCTTCATAGTCTAATTGGACAAAGGATCAGCCACCCCTTGGGGTGATTGGCTAAAATCCTAAAACATCCATTGTCAAAATATTTTTCTACTATACCATAAACAAGACTTTTCAAGGTTGCAGGTGGCTTGGTTGTTTACATACTCTGCTACCTCTTCTGTGAGAGAGAAAAGTCTCTCATGGACTTGGAAATAACAAGAAAATCCTTGCTAGCAGCAGTTTTGTATCTACAATTCCCCCTTTTTGTTTTATAAGATAACAACTCCACTATTAATCCTAAATAGAAATCTACATCAGTTATTAATTTTTATTTTGTCCTTAAGGCTTTAACTATCTGACTCCATAACAAGAAATTTAAAGTTCAGTCTCTGCTTGTGGAAGGACCATCCCAGTCTCTGCTTGTAGAAGGACCATCTGCCTGATGGTTGACATCTTGGTCATCATCAGAAGAGTCATTAGGCTGATGATCTGCATTCTGGTTGCAATTTGCATTGTTGGCCTTCTGGCCATCATTTGGAGGCTGCCTGTTCTGCCTCTGGTGCCGTAGGTCAGGGCGAATGCATTTTGAAGGTAGCCACTGTATCCCAGTATCTGTGTAAACACAAGCATACCCACGACCCCAAACGATAAGCTCATGAGGGCCTTCCCACTGGTTAGTGAGTAAATTACGCACCCAGACCTTTGCCCGGGGCAGTTGTCTCTTGCCTGCAGACTGCAATGAGAGAAAATGATTCAGAATAACAGGATTATTTGAATTTTGTGGTACTATAAGGTGATTAGTTGTATACAAAGCTTTTTCTAGTCGGCTTCAGTAACCAAATTCAAAGGTTCCTGTGAGAATCGTTGAAAAGCCATCATAACAGCCCTTAATTCAACTAACTGAGCAGAGTCTGACTTGGATTGGTGTGTTAATGAACCACCACAAAGGCAGTGTAGGATACTGTGCGCCCTTACGCACAGTGACCCCTGCTAAAAATTTGTCCCAATCCATACGCCCCAAGCTGCCAACACGTCCCGTCCCCAAAGGTTAAAGGAAGTGGTAGCAACATAAGGCCTAATCATAGCTGGGTGCCCCTCTGAGTCCTTCACCACCACAGGCCGTTCGCTTCAATAGCTCTGTGTGGTTCCTCCTAATCCTGCGATGGCCGATCCCACCGGGGCTAAAGGCCATGAGGGAGGCCACGCAGAGAAGGAGATGATAGTTACATCAGCACCCGTATCAATCAAACCTCGAAGCTGAGTCCAGGGCAGATGGGTGTTCAGCAGGATCAGGGTACATGTCAGCTGTGGCCTTTGGTCAGAGATACCTGCAGTCCAGAAGGCCTGCAGAAGTCCTGTAGATCCACTGCTGTTATCTTCGTGAGTTGGTTGCTCTATCCTGGGGACACAGGACTTAAAAGGCACTAATTTTAGCAAGGCAGGTCTTTTCAGGAATAGTTACAGGGGGTTTTTGAGTGGAGACCATAGCGCAAATCTGACCTTTAAAGTCAGCATCTGTAACTCCTGAGTGCACTAAGATTCCTAGATGGGCAATGTCAGGTTTTCCCACCAGCATCACACTGGATCCCTGGGCTAAGGGTCCATATGCATCCAAGGGAACCTTATAAATACCGCTAGCATCTAAGACGACTGCGGCTGCGGTGTGGATGTCAAACCCGTCTGATCCCTGGGTGCTGTCTCTAGGGTGGCTGGGTAGGCCTGTGCCTGTACCTGTGCCACTCTCTGGGGGAGTGACTGCATCGGAGAGCAATTCCCCCTCCTTGCACCCCGGCGGAAGTTTCCCGACAAAGGCCGACCATCAGCATGAGTCCGGGATCTACAATAGTCCGAGCGATGCCCTGGCCTGCCACACCTCTTGCACTGGGGATCAGTGTGTTCTCTTTTTGGCTCGGCTTAGGCCGCTTCCGTTTTTTCGCCTGTTTTGGTGGCTTTGGTTCACTATCAGAAGATGTGTGAACAGGCTGCAGGAACGCAGCCAAAGCAGACCTTTTCTGGTTCCCAGATCCCACTTTAGCACAGGCTTCAACCATGTCTGTTACCTCAGGATCCCCTGGTAAGGCATCTATGATTTTTCTGCACTCCTCGTTTGCGTTATCTCTCACTAACTGCCTTAACAACAACTGTCTTAACCCGTCATCCTCAACCTGCTTCTCGAGAGAAGCAGCGACTTTCTCTACAAAAGAGAGGAATGACTCTGATTTCCCTTGAACTATTTCAGCATATCGCTTTCTAGGCTCAGACAACTCTATGGTTTTTCAACAGGGCAGCCATGCCGACCTGTTGAGCTTGCTGCAGGATGCTAGAGGACAAGGTACCCTGTAGACTGGGATCAGAGAAGGGACCAGTCCCCATCAAAGCATCCATTCCTGCTGTCTGTCTAGGATCGGCAGCAGGGAGCTGCATATTCCCTAATGCAGCCTTGTTAGCCAGCTTTCTCCAGGTTTTCTCAAAAACTGTAAATTGTACAGGTTGAAATAGAATTTGACCTCAGTGTCTGATATCAAATGGAGAAAGCAAATCTGTATTTATCACCGTTATTATCTGCATAACCTCAGCAGAACCTAGCCCATATTGTGCCACCTTGGATTGCAGGTCCCGGGCAACTTTCCAAGCAATTACCTCATGCTTATTACGCTCGCCAGAATTTGGGAGAGCCTTATACACTGGGAAAGCTTTGATCTCCCCTTTTGGGGAGTCACTACCATCCTGAACTTCTGGCACAGCCTATGGATGAAGTGTAACAGCTCCCCAGTTACCCCCAGAATCCACAAATCTGTTTGGCATTCCGAGTGTTTCCAATAACCTCCAGTCACCCTCCTCCAATGCTTGCATCTTAACTGAGTCTAAGAAGTGATTGTAGTGGGTTGGACGCACTGTTACTGTGCAGTCCTGAAAGGTCCAGGGGCGAGACTGGCACAGCCTTTTTCTTCGCCGCGCAGCTACAGCCGCCTGATGACCTGGGGCCAGAACCTCATCTGCCTCACTGCCTGACGAGGAATCATCAGGCAAAGGCAACTCTGAGACACTGGGAGCGAACAGAGATGGACGGAGAGGGGCACTTTGGCTAAGCTCAGTCAGCGGGGTCCCCCTCGGACATTCCTCCGTCACTCATCACCAAAACAGGCGAGCCAGCTCTGCTGCTACCATCAAGGTCTGTCAGCAGAATAAATAACGAATGCCAGCTTTTGTATAATTCTAACACTGCTGGCTCCCCAGACGGGAGCTCGTGTCCGAGAGCACAGCCAAGTTCCTGCCATAAGGCAAAGCCCAGGGCAGTATCTCTGTCCATGGAAATCCCTTTTACGGTAGCCCAATCTAATATTTCCCAAACTGAGTTCTCAGAAATGGAGGTGTGCCTTATACTAAACACACCTTTCCAGACCATTACCACAGTGTCGGTTTGTGAGCCGCTGTTCGCCATTTCTCAGTCACGTTGGACCTCCCGGTCCAGGGGGGGAAGGGGAACAGCATACCTCTAGAGAAATTCGTCTTGGCTCGCAGCAGCAGGACATGTCACAGAGTGCAGATCACGTCGGGCAGCACCAAATATTACCGCAGGCCTGGGCCCTAGGGTATATCACCATGTCCCACAGCCATAGGGAGGAGGAGGAGAGAAGATCCAGCAGGCAGGAATTGTGCAGCAAGATTGATTTATTGAATTATTTCACAAACTCTTTTAGAGACTTTTTTCTTCATTGTCTAATTGGACAAAGGACCAGCCACCCCTTGGGGGTGATTGGCTAAAATCCTAAAACATCCATTGTCAAAATATTTTTCTACTATACCATAAACAAGACTTTTCAAGGTTGCAGGTGGCTTGGTTGTTTACATACTCTGCTACCTCTTCTGTGAGAGAGAAAAGTCTCTCACGGACTTAGAAAATAGCAAGAAAATCCTTGCTAGCAGCATTTTTGTATCTACACATCAGTAACTAGTGGACAACACGGTATAGAGACATACCTCACAGGAGATTGATAACCGCGCTACAACTAAGAGCTAAAGTCTAGCCCACAAGAGAATTCCTGGCCAGGGGTAGGTAAGATGACTGTGTGAAAACTTGCAGACATTGTGGCGCTGATTATGAAACATCCGCCCATATTACTGGGAACTGTCCAATTACCCAAGAGGCCAGGAACAAAAGACATAATTCCATCTGTGAGATGCTTAGCTGCGAGGCTAAGAAGGGAAATTGGACTGTATTCCAGGAACCGCACATAAGAGACAATGATAATGAACTTTATAAGCCAGATTTTATCTTTGTTAAAGGGGATAAGGCATTTGTTGTGGACGTGACGGTTAAATATGACCACTCTAACTCATCTCTGAGAGATGCTGCTAATGAGAAGGCTAAGAAATATCAGCACCTTCTCAGACAACTTGAAGACCTTACCAATGCAGCAGATACTGAAATAGTAGGCTTTCCTATAGGAGCATGAGGCAAGTGGTATGGAAAGAATTCTGAGGTGCTATTGGCCCTAGGTCTCTCTAAGATGAGGTGAGAGAAGACTGCCCAGGCCCTAGCATCCAGAGAACTCCTCTCCTCCGTTGATATCGTTCATATGTTTGCGAGCAGAGCTCGTTTGATTGTTTCTGTTGATTGAAAATAAAATATGGCTGCTCGGCATCGCTGGACAGTGGGTTGGACATGTGGGAACAATATGATTCTTCTGCACAATACTGTGTCGCCCACTGCTCATACTTGGAAAAAATTTACCAATTTGGACTAGGTGGATGGTCCACCTTTACTTAACCTGGAAAAGAAATGTATAATTGTATATGTTTAGTAAATAGCCAAATGCCTCGTCATCTAATTAG
>NW_027183981.1:1492500-1502500 GCF_041296385.1 Aphelocoma coerulescens | reverse complement strand
GTGATGAGGAAATAACATCAGAATGGGAGGTAACCACTCCAAAGACCAGCTCTCTGAAACCTCACAACTGGAGAAAAGTAGAATTTGCAAAATGGACCAAACTGGTATTCCAGGGCCTGGCTGTTACCAGCTTTGAATGGGAAAGGACCATCAACTTCTGGATCAAGAGCTACAGAGGCACATACCCCACAGGGAGCTTGGAACAGCACTGCAGGTGAGAGCCAACATTTACCCCACCAGAAAGTTTCTGGCAAAGGGTAGGTAAGAAAGGCACATCAAATCCTGCAGCCACTGCCAGGCTGAGAATGAAACACGCTCTCAGGTCATCGGGAACTGCCCAATCATGCAGGATGCAAGAATTAAAAGGCACAATTACATCCGTGAAATGTTACCAAAGGGAGCTGAACAGGAGGAGTGGGTAATGTTTCAGGAACCACATCTAAGAGACGACAGCAATGAGTTATAGAAACAGGAGCTAATATTTGTAAAGGCAAAGCAAGTATTCATGGTGGATGTGACCCCAGGCAGGTATTGACGTTGTGTGATTTCTGCCCAGTGCTCTGAATTTCCAGGTGAAGAAATTCAATGATGCACGGGTAAAAGGCTGTAACTATGTAAATGGAGTAACTATGACTCTCTTAAGACGGGACGAGTAAGTTGCAAACTGGGCTTAGCTGCGGAGGCCGTACCTCCTCGTTGATCCAGCCGGATGCCCCGCCCTGGGTAACCGAACTGGCCTCCGCCCCAGTAATAAAGGGAGAACACGGACCCTCCCACCCTACCGAGTGGCTTCACCCCCCACTCGATAGTATCTTTCTGGTGATGAAAGCTTGGGGTGGCAGATTCTCATGGAACCCCAGACCTCTTGCCAGTGGGTCTGGAGACATGAGCCATCGAGCCCCTTACCCACGGGGTGGTATAGCTGGGTAAAGTCTGGCACAATTGGAAGGTAGTGCTGCCATGACTCGTGGGACCTTCCAGTTTACTGGACTTTTGCACGAGGTACTCCTTGGCTAGCCAGGGCCAGCTTGGCTGTCCTCTGTGTTTTTGAGGGGAAACGCATGGCAGTCAGGCAACTGTGCTGCAGGGCAGGCGTTCCTTGGTGGTTGTGTCTTCCATCATGGGGGCAAGACTGGGCCTGTCGTCGCGTCCTGCCCCCTGAAGGCTACGCGCTGGTCGCAACCCAGTGGCGTCAAGAGGTGGAGACGTGGCGGGGTACCAGACCCCATTGGGCACAGGGCTTGGATCCCAATACGGTCCGGGCCTACACAGGAACGTGGCATTCATGTCGTACAGGGCCACGACACTGGTAGCCTTGGTTGTGCCCAAGTCTGCTGACAGGTCAGACTGTGAGAATTAAGCTCGTCACACGCCACAAGGCGTGGATTCACGACGTGTCAATGTAACATCAATTGACATTTACCGATTATGACTTGGGTGGATGGGCCACCCTTACTTAACCCGGAAAAGGTGCATATACGCGCATATGTGCTCATCAAAAAGAGGTCATAGTTGCTAACTGGGCATAGCTGCAGAGGTCGCACCGTCTCATGGTCCCACTGGATGCCCGAAAGGGTAACTAAGTCGACCTCTGCCCCAGTGTGAGCAAGGGGGTAATATCTTCCCCTCCCTATTGCTGGACTCGCCACCCAGTGGTAGCTTCACGAATCGCAGAAACAAATTTGCTGGCGCAGCCATTTGCTGTAGCCCAAAGCCTTGTCCACAGGCTTTAGTTGGACACAGTCTGCAGGTTGGTTGAGGGTTCCATCTGCGGACTTTTGACAACCCTCTTTTGATTTTGACCAAACACCAACCCTGGTCTGACAATGGTACAATCTATGGCATTGCGGTACATGTCAACGGCCACCAAAACTGACCCTTTAGATCTGTCGGTCAGAGACGCCAGAATTCCATCACCCCTTGTGTTAGAGGAGGAAAGGTTCGATCTTGTTTCTTTGGAGTTTATAAACTCCAATCTTGTTCACAAAGTTGGTATCTGTCGGGGTAACACTGCGGAGTGTCTAGCTGTACTTCCTGAACCATATGAGTTCTTGCCCTCTGGGCCGGTTCAGGAAGAGGTAATTGAGTGTGAAGCAAGAGAATTAGAGGAGCCGTTAACACCTGAGGCTCCTCCCCATACCAGCGAGTGCAGGACAGTTACAGGAACTCCTGTTATGTCCATCCTGGACAAAAATCCATCAGAAGAAGTCCCGTGGACTTAATAAGATCGGGTTTAAATGCTCAAAATGTGGTAAACAAATATTAAATACCACAGTACTGCCTGTGACGTCCCTCGGTGCAAGGGTGAAGGTTGTGTGGCTCCCATGGACAGTCGGGTCTGTGGGGTTTGTTCCCGTGGTTTTGCTACCAAGATAGGACTGGGCCCGCACAAGCGAATTCAACACCCTCTTGTGCAAAACATGGAACGGATAGTAGCCTCTCACCCTAAAGAGTCATCTTTACGGAGGGCCCATAAGAAGGTATGGACTGAAGAGGAAGAGGCTCTCCTGAGTCAGTTGGTGGTAAAGTTTGCCGGTAGCAGGAACATCAATCAACTCATAGCCGAGCATATACCATCAAAGATGCCCAAGCAGATTAGTGATAAGAGACACCTCCTGGGAAAAGGTCCCTCAAGGAAAGTTCGATCTAGAAAAGGTGGGGAAATAGGGAGAGAGGAACCTCCCCAATCTGCTGAAGAGCAAAGTGAGGGACGCCTGATGCTCCACTATCATGATGCCATCAAGCTGAGGCTATTGGCTGGTGAATTCACCATGTGCCAGGAGGCCTTTGAGAAAATATTGTGTGGGCAAGATCCGCAGGTGGTGGTGAATGAGGTGTATGAGATGTTTTGGGATAGCCTGAATAGGCTTAGCCATAAAGCATCCAAGTCGGGAAGGCCTCAGGGCCAAAAAGCATCCAAAACAAAAACTAAGTGGATGCAGAAAAGAGCTTTGAAGCATGGGAAATATCTCAGATATCCGAAGCTGTTTCAGGTTCATAGAGGGAAGCTGGCACGGGTTATTTTGGATAACGTGAAAGCCCTGCAATGCCAAATACCATTCGGTGTTGTCCACAACGCATTTCAAGAGAGGTGGGAAACATCAGTTTGTTTTAATGGTCTTGAAACCTTCCCGGTGTATAGAGAAGCAGATAACACCATGTTTCAGGACCTGATTTCAGAGAAAGAGATTGGTAAAAACGTGAATGAGATGGCTCCTGGGCCAGATGGGATTGCTCTTGGTCACCTTATTAAAATAGACCCTAAGTTCTCCCAGTTGAGAGAGATCTTCAACCTCTGGCTTGCTACCAGAACTGTACCGGTTGCACTACAGGACTGCCGGACAGTATTGATACCCAGTGAGGAGAGACTTGGTGATATCCATAACTGGAGACCTATCACCATTGCTTGGGTGGTGTTTAGGTTATTCTCCAGGATCACTAATGCAAGACTGGCCGGAGCGTGTCCCATTAATCCCAGACAAAGGGGTTTTATCAGTGCATCTGGCTGTTCCGAGAACCTTAAGTTGTTGCAGCTTCTGGTTAAGAAAGCAAAACAGGAGCATCGAAGTTTGGGGGTTGTATTTGTGGATATTGCCAAGGCTTTTGACACTGTTTGCCACCAGCATATTATCGCTGGTTTGGTTAAGGGGGGGGTTGATTCTCCTATGGTCCATCTAGTTGGGGAGATGTACAGGAACATTAAGATGTACATCATCACTAAGAATGGGAAGACAGACCCCATTAACATCTGCTCCGGTGTCAAGCAGGGCGGCCCTATGTCACCTCTGTTATTATATCTGGCGCTTGACTCTCTTCTCAGTAAACTGGAAACAGAGAGGAATGGGTTCCATCATGGCAGGTTTAAAATTACGGCCATGGCCTTCGCAGACGATCTGGTGCTTCTGAGCGACTTGTGGGAAGGCACATCTTATCAAAATTTTGGAGACCTTTTCTAATCTTACTGGTCTCTGAATTCAACGGGAGAAATGCCACGGCTTTTACATCAAGCTAAGGACTATTATACCATCAATGATTGTCCTGTTTGGCAAATCAGTGGGACTCCCCTCAATATGATCGACCCAGGAAGCTCAGAGAAATATCTAGGAACTCAGATCGATCCTTGGACCGGTTTTGCTGATCCTGGCCTTCCTATGAAACTTGAGGAATGGCTCCATCGGTTTGGAGACACACCGCTGAAACCTCTTCAGAAAGTCGATATACTCAGGACGTATACCATCCCTAGACTGATATATCTGGCCGACCATACCGAGGTAAGAGCTGGGCTCCTCGAATCCCTTGACCTTATGATCAAGAAGATGGTCAAGAAGTGGCTTCACCTCCCAACCTGTACATGTGATGCCATCTTTTATTCGAGATTTAAAGATGGAGGGTTAGGAATTATCAAACTGGCGGTGCTTATACCTAGTATTCAAGCATGAAGATTGCATAAGTTAGCTCAATCTTCAGATGGTACTCTGGTTTCATTTTTGAAGGGAGAACATCTGGAACTGGAATATGAGAAATTATGGTTGAAAGCTGGTGGGGCAAGAGAGTCCATCCCACCAATTTGGGAGCCTATCCCTGTGACTGGTTAGTGAAGGAGGTGAAGTCCTGTCTGAGTGGGAGGCTCCACGTTCCAAAATCCACCTTCCTAGACCTTGTGACTGGCGGAAAGCTGAATTTAATAAATGGAAATATCTCGTTGCCCAGGGCCATGGGATCAAGAATTTTGAGAATGGTAAGATCAGTAATGATTGGTCAGTACACTGCTGCGGCATTCCCCACAGAAAACTCGTAACAGCTCTGCAATTAAGAGAGAATGTCTACCCCATACGGGACTTTCTGGCAAGGGGTCGACACGATGTTTGCATTAGATCTTGCAGACACTGTGGCACTGATTATGAATCAACCGCCCACGTCATCGGAAACTGTCCAATTACTCAAGAAGCCAGGATCAAGAGGCATAATTCCATCTGTGAAACCCTTAGCCTGGAGGCTACGAGGGAGAATTGGACAGTTTTTCAGGAACCACATTTGAGAGATGAAGAAAATGAATTATATAAGCCGGATTTAATCTTTGTTAAGGATGCAAAGGCACTTGTAGTCGATGTGACGGTGAGATATGAGCATAGCAATTCTTCATTGAAAGAGGCTGCTGCGGAGAAGGTAAAACAATATCAACGCCTTCTACCACAGATTTGCGACCTCACTAATGTAACAGTGTAGAGTTTGTCTGTTTTCCCTTAGGAGCACAGGGAAAATGGTATGAAAAGAACTCTGAATTGCTACAGGCCTTGGGACTCTCTAAAACAAGGCTAGGGAAGCTTGCCCAGGCCCTAGCATCCAGAACGCTCTTCTCTTCCATGAACATTGTATATATTTGCTAGCAAAGCCAGATTGTTTGTACCTTTAATATAATAAAGGCCCTTTCCCTGCATGGTATCAGCTGGACAGTGGAATTGGTTTTGGGTGGGAGGGGTTCATCTGTCATAATGTGTCTCGCCCATATTTTGGGCAATAAATTCGAATCTGACCAGGTGGATGGGCCACCTTTACTTAACCTGGAAAAGAAACATATAATTTTGTACGTCTATTCAAAAGTCAGGACAATTAAGTTGCAAACTGGGCTTAGCTCCAAAAGCCGTACCTCCTCGTTGGTCCCGCCAGATGCCCCACCCACGGTAACCAAATCGGCCTCTACCCCAGTAAACGGGAGAACATGGACACTCCCGCCCTATCGAGTGGCTTCACCCCCCACTCGATAGTATCTTTCTGGTGATGAAAGCTTGTGGTGGTGATTCTCATGCAACTCCAGACCTCTTGCCAGTGGGTCTGGAGACATGAGCCGTCGAGCCCCTTACTCACAGGGTGGTATAGCTGGGTAAAGTCTGGCAGGGCTTGGAAGGTAGTGCTGCCATGACTCATGGGACCTTGCATCTAACTTGGACTTTTGCATGAGGTACTCCTTGGCTAGCCAGGGCCTGCTTGGCTGTCCTCTGTGGTTTTGAGGGGAAACATATTTCAGTCAAGTAACTGTGAGACACGGCAGGCATCCCTCGGTGGTATGTGTCTTCCATCATGGGGGCAAGCCATGAGAGGGCTCCGCGCTGCTCACAACCCAGTGGCGTTGAGCAGTGGAGACATGGCGGGGTTCCAGACCCCATCAGGCACAGGGCTTGGATCCCAATACAGATCGGGCTTTCACGGGAACACAGCATTCATGTTGTACAGGGCCACGTCACTGGTAGCCTTGGTTGTGCCCGAGTCTGTTGACAAGCCAGACGACGAAAATCTTGCTCGTCAAACGCTGTTAACTGTGTACTCATAGCCGCGTCAACATACCATCAAATGGACTAAATATCAATTGCGACTTAGGTGGATGGGGCACCTTTACTTAACCCGGAAAAGGTGCATATATGCGTATGTACGCTCATAAAATAACTATGACTGGCAGGAGTAACTATGACTCTCTTAAGAGGTCATAGTTACTAACTGGGCATAGCTGCAGAGGTAGCACCTCCTCATGGTCCCGCTGGATACCCAAAAGGGAAACTAAGTCGACCTCTGCCCCAGTGTGAGTGAGGGGGTAATATCTCCCCTCCCTATTGCTGGAATTGCCACCCAGTGGTAGCTACATGGATTGCAGAAATAAAATTGTTGGCACAGCCGTTTGCTGTAGCCCAAAGCCTTGTCCACGGGCATTAGTTGGACATATTCGGCAGCTTGGTCAAGGGTTCCAACTGCCGACTTTGACAACCCTCATTTGACTTTGACCAAATGCCAGCTTTCAGTCTGACAGTGGTACAATCTGTGGTATTGCGGTACGTGTCAATGGCCACTCAAACTGATCCTTTAGATCTGTGGGGCAGAGATACCAGAGTTCCATCACCTCCTGCAGTGTTATGTGAGGAAAGTTTCGATCTTGTGTCTTTGGAGTTTATAAACTCCAGATTAGTTTATAAAGTTGGTATCCATCGGGGTAACACTGCGGAGTGCTTGGCTGTACTTCCTGAACCATATGAGTTCTTGCCCTCTGGGCCGGATCAGGAAGAAGAAATTGAGTGTGAAGTAAGAGAACCTGAGGAGCTGTTTGTACCTCTATAATAAAGGCCTCTTCCCTGTATGGATTCAGCTAGACAGTGGAATTGGGTTTGGGAGGGAGGAGTTCATCCGTCATACCATGTCTTGACCATATTTGGGCAAGAAATTCGAATTTGACCAGGTGGACGGCCACCTTTACTTAACCCGGAAAATAAACATATAATTTTGTATGTTTAGTAAATAGCCAAATGCCTCGTCATCAAATTAATGATGCGCATGAATGGATGAACGAGATTCCCACTGTCCCTACCTTCTATCCAGCAAAACCACAGCCAAGGGAATGGGCTTGGTGGAATCAGCGGGGAAAGATGGCCCTGTTGAGCTTGACTCTAGTCTGGTGCTTTGAAGAGACATGAGAGGTGTAGAATAAGTGGGAGGCCGGGCGCCTGAGACACCTGAGGCTCCTCCCGGGATCAGTGAGGGCGGGACAGTAACAGGAACTCCTGTTATGTCTGTTCCGGATAAAGATCCATCAAGTCCATGCTGTTCGACCCGGTTTACTAGGATGCTAGGGCTGGTCGACCATCTGAAAAAGGCCCATGGGAAGAAAAAGATCTGGTTTAGATGCACTAAATGTGGTAAGCAAAATCTTAAATACCACAGTATTGCCTGTCACGTCCCTTGGTGCAAGAGTGATGCGTGTGTGGCTCCCACAGGCAGTTGGGTCTGTGAGGTTTGTTACCAAGATAGGACTAGGCCAGCACAAGAGACTGCAACATCCTCTTGTGCGAAATGTGGAACGGATTGTAGTCTCCCATTCTAAAGAGTCATCTTTACAGGGGGCGCATAAGAGAGTATGGACTGAGGAGGAAGAGGCTCTCCTGAGTCAGTTGGTGGTAAAGTATGCCAGTAGCAGGAACATCAATCAGCTCATAGCTGAGCATATACCATTAAAGCAGATTAGTGATAAGAGACACCTCCTGGGAAAAGGTCCCTCTAAGAAAGTTCGATCTAGAGAAGGCAGAGAAATAGGGAGAGAAGAACCTCCCCAGTCTGCTGAAGGGCAAAGTGAGGGATGCTCAATGCTCCACTATCATGATGCCATTGAGCTGAGGCTATTGGCTGGTGAATTCACCATGTGCCAGGAGGCCTTTGAGAAAGTATTGTGTGGGCAAGATCTGCAGGTGGTGGCGAATGAGGTGTATGGGAAGTTTTGGGATAGCCTGAATAGGCTTAGCCATAAAGCATCCAAGTTGCAAAGGCCTCGTGTCCAGAAAGCATCCAAAACAAAAACTAAGTGGATGCAGAAAAGAGCTTTGAAGCATGGGAAATATCTAAGATATCAGAAACTGTCTCAGGTTCATAGAGGGAGGCTGGTGCGTATTATTTTGGATGACACAGAAGCCCTGCAATGCCAAATACCATCGGGCATTGTCCACAGCACATTTAAAGAGAGATGGGAAACATCGGGTTTTTTTAATGGGCTTGAAACCTTCCCTGTATACAGGGAAGCAGATAACACCATGTATCAGGAACTGATTACTGAGAAAGAGATTGGTAAGAACATGGAAGACATGCATAAAACCTCTGCTCCTGGGCCAGATGGGATTACTCTGGGTCATCTTATTAAAACAGACCCTAAATTTTCCCAGTTGAGAGTGATCTTCAACCTCTGGCGTGCTACCGGAACTATACCGGATGCACTACGGGACTGCAGGACGGTTTTGATACCCAAGTCTTCCAATGAGGAGAAACTTGGTGATACGAATAACTGGAGACCTATCTCCATTGCCTCGATGGTGTTTAGGTTGTTCCCCAGGATTGCTATGGCGAGACTGGTCCAAGCTTGTCCCATTAACCCCAGACAATGGCGTTTTATTAGTGCTTCTGATTGTTCTGAGAACCTTAAGCTGTTGCAGCTTCTGGTTAAAAAAGCAAAACAGGAGCATTGAATCTGAGGGTTCTGTTTGTGGATATTGCCAAGGCTTTTGAGTTTGCCACCAGCATATCATCGCTGGTTTAGTTAAGACGGGGGTTGATTCCCATGTGGTCCATCTGGTTAGTGAGATGTACAGGAATATCATGATGTACATCGTCACTAAGAATGGGAAGAGAGACCCAATTAACATCTGCTCCGGTATCAGGCAGGGTGACCCCATGTCACCTTTGTTATTCAATTTGGCACTTGACCCTCTTCTCTGTAAACTGGAAACAGAGGGTAAAGGGTTCCATCATGGTGGGTTTAAACTTACAGCCATGGCCTTTGCTGATGATTTGGTGCTTCTGAGTGACTCCTGGGAAGGCATGTCTTATAACATCAAGATTCTGGAGACGTTTTGTGATCTTACTGGTCTCCGAACTCAAGGGGAAAAGTGCCACAGCTTTTACATCAAGCCAACTAAGGACTCTTATATCATCAATGATTGTCCTGTTTGGCAGATTGGTGGGACTCCCCTCAACATGATCGACCTGGGAAACTCAGAGAAATATCTTGGCACTCAGATCGACCCTTGGACCTGTTTTGCCAATCCAGGCCTGTAGATGCAAAATGCTGCTAGCAAAGATTTTCTTGCTATTTTCTAAGTTCGTGAGAGACTTTTCTCTCTCACAGAAGAGGTAGCAGAGTTATGTAAACAACCAAGCCACCTGCAACCTTGAAAAGTCTTGTTTATGGTACAGTAGAAAAATATTTTGACAATGGATGTTTTAGGATTTTAGCCAATCACCCCCAAGGGATGGCTGGTCCTTTGTCCAATTAGACTATGAAGAAAAAAGTCTCTAAAAGAGTTTGTGAAATAATTCAATAAATCAATCTTGCTGCACAATTCCTGCCTGCTGGATCTTCTCTCCTCCTCCTCCCTATGGCTGTGGGACACGGTGATATACCCCAGGGCCATGGCCTGCGGTAATACAGGCCGTCCTATGAAACTAGAGGAATGGCTCCGTCGGATTGGAAACG